>NC_143587.1:73176694-73479724 GCF_048544385.1 Mastigoproctus giganteus | reverse complement strand
ATCAGAAAGCCCCGGGGGAAGATGAAGTTACTGTAGAGTTGTTAAAATTGGAAGGAAGAGACATAACACAAAAACTGGCAAGGCTCTTCACAAAGTGCATTAGAAAAGGTGTGACACCTAAGCAGTGGAATAATGCAATCATAGTTTTGCTGCATAAGAAAGGAGATAAATCAGAAATTGGAAATTATAGACCAATTAGCTTGTTATCCCACATCTACAAGTTGTTCACAAGGGTCATTACTAACAGATTAGAAAGAATACTTGATGAGAATCAACCAAAAGAGCAAGCTGGCTTTAGGACAGGATTCTCAACTATGGATCACCTTCATGTAATATCACAGCTAATGGAGAAAGCAAATGAATATAAAACACCATTATGACTGGCATTTGTGGATTATGAAAAGGCATTTGACTCCATACAGCATAAGGCAATGTTTCGGGCACTGGAAAGACAAGGCATTGATACCCCATATATTATGATTTTGAAAAAAATATGAGAGTGCTACCTCCTTTATTAGACTAGACAAAGACAGTAAGAAATTTAAAATTGAGAAAGGAGTTCGACAAGGAGACAATATCTCCGAAGCTGGTTACTGCTGCCCTTGAGAAAGCTTTCAGAAGATTAGACTGATCGCAGAAAGGAGTCAATGTGAACGGAGAGTACCTAAACCATTTACGATTTGCAGATGACATTGTGGTCATAAACAACGATCCCACAGAATTAGAGGAAAATCTTAATCAGTTATGCACAGTTAGTAATTTTGGACTAAAGATGAATATGGCTAAAACAAAAGTAATGATGAACAAGTATGCCACAGAAAGGGAAATAATGATTGAAGGAGCAGTAATTGAAAAGGTGGAGTCATATACTTATCTGGGACAAGTTATTAGTTGTAATAATGATAAATGGCTGGAAGTGAAGAGAAGAATAAATTTTGGACGGATAGCATTCAGGAAATATAGTCACATACTGAAGAGCAATATCCCAGTTTGTCTGAAACGTAAAATAATGAACCAATGTATACTCCCCACCATGACTTATGGAAGTGAAACTTGGGCACTCACCAAAAGAATGGAAGAGAAGCTGAGAACTACAGAGCGAAGAATGGAACGAATCATATTGGGAATCAAGACTGTTAGATAAGAAGAGAAACACATGGATTAGGCAACAAACTCAAGTAAAGGACATTCTTATCAAAACTAAAGAACTAAAATGGTCTTGGGCAGGACACAGCTCGAAGACATGATGACAGATGGACCAAGAAAATAATAACAGAATGGTATCCAAGAGAAGCTAGAAGAAAACCTGGAAGACAAAGGCTGAGATGGATAGATGAAATTCATGAGTTTGTGGGTAGTAAATGGATGGCCAGTGCTCAAAACAGAAGGAACTGGAAAGTTGCTGGAGAGGCCTTCATCCTGCAGTGGATTGAAAATGGCTGATGATGATGATGAGCCCAACTGATGTTATACAGATAAACTGAACAGTTACTTTGCGTCGTTATTTACTGAAGAAAAACCCTTTACATAAATGAGAACATATGGGAGTGAAGTGAAAAAATATGTAATTAATGATACTGAAATTTCACATGATTATTTAATGAAAAAACTTCGCACCTACAGGCAAGTAACGCTCCTGGGGTTGATGGCATATGCTCTATAATTTTAAGGGAGGCAGCAAGTGAGTGCATCGAACCATTAAGGCTAATTATGAGAGCATCACTGGACTCAGGAGAGATTGTGTTGGATTGGAAAAGTGCCAATGTATCACCAATACATAAAGGCAGTTCTAAGAGTTTAATGGGAAATAACCGACCAGCCAGTCTAGCTTCAGCAGTAGGGAAAATCATGGAGGCAATGATCAAGGGTGGAATTTGGGATCATTTAGATAGATGTGGAGTTCGGAGGGATACACAGCATGGTTTTGTAAAGGGAAAATCATGTTTAACAAATGTGGTTAGCTATATTAACAGGGTAACTCATGAGCTGGATTTAGAGAATTTTTCACATTGTTTAGCATTAGCAAGGGCACATGATGCAAGAAAGCAAGTTTATATAGCATCAGTCAAAAAAAAAATAAAAAAATTAAAAAAATAAAAAACCCTTATTTCACTCATCCCCTCGCCCCAAATGTTTGTCAAGTTCTGCCTTAAATCTATTTAAGCTATCAACTTCTACAACGACAGATGGAATTTTGTTCCAGCAATCAACCACCCATTGGATAAAGGCAAACCTCCGCACAACTATCCTACAACCATCTTTCCTCAATTTGAATTTATGGCTTCCCACTTGATTATTCTGAGCAAGAGGAAGAATCATATCAGCACTGAGCATGCTAAAACCATTCAAGGCTTTATACACCTCAATCAGATCACCTCGCAGGTGCCTAGTCTCCAGACACTGTAATTTGCAAAACTTAAGCCTTTCTTTGTAAGAGCAACCCTTTGTTCTGTTCACTAACTTTGTTCCCTTCTCTGTACTCATCCCAACAACTCTACATCCTTTTTGAAATGAGGCCTCCAGACCTGTATACAGTACTCAGGGTGTGGCCTGACTATTGCCTTATACAAGGGGATAATCACCACCTTATCGCTGCCAGAAAAATTCCTGTATATCATTGACAAGACACCATGCGCTACTCTTGCAGTCCTTTTGCACTGCTCAGAAAACTTCATATCTGCCTGCACAATTACTCCCAGGTCCTTTTCATTCTCTATCACTGTCAGTGTAGTACCAAAGAGTTGATACGTTACTCCGGAATTACTGTTTCCCATATTTAGTACTTTATTTTTTTATTTATTTTTTTTTTTTTTTGATTTGGTAGTTGTTGGCGCAACGGCTTCTGTGGCCATATTGCACCTCCCAAGGTTTTTGCAGTACTTTGATCCAAGCCCGAGGCGGGAATCGAACCCGCGACCTTTGGGTTGCCGGGCAGGTACTTTACCCACTCGGCTAGCCCGGTCGGCGTAGTACTTTACATTTGTCAATGTTAAACTTCATTTGTCACCTCTCAGCCCAACTTTTCTAGATCCAGTTGTAGCAATGTACTGTCATTAGTGTCATTAACAACCCTGTCAACCTTCGTATCGTCTGCAAACTTGGACATTAAGCCTGATATACCATCATCAATATCATTTATAAATACAGAAAACAACAATGGACCCAACATTGAACCCTTAGGGACTCCACTAATAACATTGGTCCATGAAGAACAGTGTCCATTGATTACCACTCTGTATTCTCTCCTCAATCATAGGCGCCTCCGTAGCCAGGTGGGATTTTTTTTTGATTTGGTAGTTGTTGGCGCATCGGCTTCTGTGGCCATATTGCACCTCCCAAGGTTTTTGCAGTACTTTGATCCAAGCCCGAGGCGGGAATCGAACCCGCGACCTTTGGGTTGCCGGGCAGGTACATTTACCCACTCGGCTAGCCCGGTCGGCAGCCAGGTGGGAAGGAACAGCAGTGCGTAGCACACGCTTCTTGATTAGACCGGGGTTTGAGCACATCACCACCAAATACGGAGGATGCAGAAAGGTCAGGGAATGACCACCGCATATCACGGAGTAATATGGCCTTAGTTGCTAATGCTCCTAAAAACGAAATAACAAAAAACCACTCAACCATCCTTTTATCCATAGCAGCAATTTGCCTCCAATGCCAAACTGCTCCAATTTATGCAGCAGTCTTTCATGTGCAACAGTATCAAAGGCCTTTCTAAGATCAAAATATATGATATGAAAGTTATTCTTTGCAGCCAGTTCCTTTGTGACTACATCATAGTATCCAATCAAATTAGTCAGATAAGACTTCCCCTTAACAAACCCATGCTGTGTCCAAGCTATAACTGAAGCCTTGTCTAGATGATCATGCAATGCTTCTTTAACCAGTGTCTCCATTAATTTCTCTGGAACAGAAGTTAACCTAACAGGTCTGTAATTACCCGTGTCTCCATTTGATACTCCTTTGTGGATTGGGGTCACATTTGCACATCTCCAGTCCATGGGTACCTCCCGTGAGTCCAGGGAAGCTCTTATAATTATGGCTAAGGGTTTGCTTACTTCCTTTGCCGCCTCCTTTAATATAACTGGATAGATTCCAACCACTCCAGGTGCCTTTCTTATGTTTATCTTCAACAATTTCTTCTCCACTTTACTCTCAGTTATTAAAAGATTATCTAGCTTACTGCCAGAGTTGAATACACCTCTGGCATTCTCCTCCCCAAATAACTCCTCATGTGTGAATGTAGATGCAAAATATTCATTTAGTTTGTTAGCTACCTGAGCAGTATCATCAACAGTTGAACCATTGATATCAAGTGGACCAATCTGATTCATCCCCTTCCTTCTAGAGTTTGCATAAGTAAAGAACTCTTTGCTGCTGTTTTTCTTTGCATCCTTTGCCAAAGATTTCTCGTAATCTGCCTTTGCCTGCCTAAGCTCCTTTATTACTTGGTTACAGACCAGCTTATATCTATCAATGGCTTCTGTGTCATGTGTTAATTTATATGTATCCCATGCATTTTTCTTCTCTGTCACATGTCTAATTAATTCATCAGACATCCATTGAGACCTAAAACTTGAACACTATTTCTTTGTTCATATGAAAAGCCTTGTAGCTTCCAAGATTAATTCTTTGAATGCTTCCCATTATGAAATTGCTGTTGGTAACATTATTAGTTGGTCCCAACATATAGAATTTAAATACTATCTCAAACCACCGTAGTCACCTTTATGAAAGCAAAAACCCTTCTCTTTACACCCTTGATGGTAGTTACCTCTTTGAGTAAATCCCACTTCAGCACACTGATCACTGCCAACTAGTGGTTATTTTATCTGCAGATTCTTGATGCATGAAGAATCACTACTGATAATCAGATCAAGAGTATTACTCCCTCTAGTTGCCTCCTGAACATGCTGCTGTAGAAAACAATCATCCAATAAATCCACAAAAGCCTTGCCAGTGTGTGATTGACCAATCCACAAATTCCAGTCAATATCTGGGAAATTAAAATCCCCCATTATAAGACACTCTGATTTACTGGCCCACTCTATTGCTCTGCAGAATTGCTCATTATACTCATCAAAGTCATTAGGCCTATAACACAGCAAACAGACTCAACATTGCATTGTCCACCAACATCAATTGAATGCACTACCTTAGATTTTATGTGTTTCTTAACTAACAGCATAACCCTCCTCCCTTTCTGTACACATTGAACTCCCCAAATTCCAGCTGTGCACTGCTTATGTCTGTGTGACACCAGTCTCTGATATCCCAACAATATCTGTCTTTGATGTCTTGACTAAAAATTCAAGCTCATCAAATTTATTAACTATATTTCTAGCATTGGTGTACATGCAAGTATACATGCACCTATTTCTACTCTTAGTTACCCTAACACAGCCCATGTATTTACTTGTTCCACTATGACTCCCAGCAGTACTGGAAATCCCCATTGCCTTGCTTTCCAGGCTGCTGCTCAATTGCATTTCAATAGAAGTAGTGCAAGAATCACTTTTACCTCTGCCAGTGGCTACTGTTAATCTATTAGTCCATGTATCCCCCGAAGCTAGCAGTTTTCTGACCCATCTAACTCTGCCTCGATAGCATCAGCAAATATTCTTGCACGCTTTCTATTTAAGTGTATCCCATCCCTGTAGAAGCAGTCTCTCCTGTTAACAAGCACAGACCAGGCAGAGAAAAATTCTACCCCTTGAGCCTTGCACAATCTCTCCAGGGACGAATTGATCGACAAGGCTCTTATCATACACTCCATAGGTTCCCAAAGTGGGCGCTGAAGTCTTCTAGGGGGGCGTTCAGGCGGTCCAGGGGTCGGTGGCTCCTTATTCGTATTTTTATCTCCTCAGGTCCAGCGTACCCAGTTCAAAGGTCAACTAATAAATTCTATCATTTTTACTCTATGGACATAGCGGAAATTCGCTATAGGTGAAGCCAGAACGGTTTTCTTCAATTTTCCCACTTCAGTTTTCAAAACGTTCTATCGGATTTCACGCAAATGACAAAAATGTAACATCAAGTGTGTATTTTTTAGGCCTTTTTCTGTTATTTTTCTAAACCCACCCTAATTAGCCTAGGGCCTTTGAAACGCGACAACGTGAGCTACTGTGAGTTGACATAAAGAAGCAATAAAGCGAAACAGTAGCAACAACTGTTTTTAAAAGGTGAACAGATCGTATTTCCTTTCTTCAACGTGTATTGCTCCTACGAACAGAAAATCAAGGAAATTCATCTTTTAGAAACGAGAAAAACTGGTGTAAAACTGCTAACACTGCAATGCGCATTTGATAAAAAAAAAAAAGTTTGCTTTATTGTAATTGTTTTTAGTAAACAATATCGGAACAGCAGTTTTCTGGGTTTGAGCTTCTAACGAAATTTAGAGAAAATATTTCTATTTGTAGCTGCATTATAAACTTCGAAAACTGGTGTGCAAAAGAAGAAAAAAAAAAATCATCCGCTATGAATAACGGGTTGTTTCTTGAAATGTGTATTCTTCACAAAACTGCAATATTTTCTAACAGTACAAAGCTAACAGATTGCGACTAACGGCTGCTCAAAAAGTATTCTTAGAAGATATTTGCTTGTTACGCTTTGATGTCATCACAAAGGGAGAAATTCTGTTTTAGTACAGATGCTGAATAAATTCACTATCCACAGTCATAATGCTGTTCTGAACTGCAATAAACAGATAAACTCCGCTGAAAAATTGATTTTCTCCCCATCACTTCTCTTGTTTTGCTGTGGTTTATGGCGAGCAATTTCACACAATCAAGTCCGTGACTGCTAAATGCGGTGCGGTTTCTTGTATTCTTTCTCTCTATTTTGGGATCTCTGACCGTGTGGTCATCCTGGAGTATAAACAGAAAATTTGTTAGTCGAAATGCTGCCCACCAATGGCACCAATTATCAACTCTTTTACTGTCCTTCTGATTTTCAATATGTACAGATAATCAACTTGGGCAAAATTTGAAAGTGCTACTTCAATTAGGAGCAAAAACCGTTTCCCCCAACATAACAAATTACTTTAGGTACAATAAAGGACGACTACTGATGGTTTTACTGACTGGAAGGAAGTGTCCACAATAAAACATCTGTACAAGGCGGTAACTCCAAGGAAAGTAACCGTAGTCATTTGTATTCAAGGACAAGCTATACAGCGATGTTTGAAATGTATAATTCAGTTCACTGGCTAATATTTCCAGGGGGATTATTGCAAAATATTGTTCCGAAAAACAATTACAATAAAGCAAAGAGGGTTTTTTATCGAATGCACACTGGACAAAAATCGAACTAATCTGAACTTAGGCATCCTACGATGAAGCTGACTTATTAGAACTTTAGCATCTGTTGTGAAAGTGAATGCAATAAAGAAATACTTTCGAATCCACGATGAAACCGACTTATCAGAACTTCAGCATCTGTGATGAAAGTTACAATTGTGGACCTTTGACAATCTCCTGGCCTTCCTCCCACCAAAAGAGTATTTTTATTTCTTTCTCTGTCACTTTCCCTTAGGGTCAGACTAGAAAGGGTGAACTCCCTCCCCTAAGGAGTTTTTTTCCCCCAAATGAATGAAAGGAAGTGGAAATTTCAGGAAAATTAACCCCGTTTTCCTTCATTCGGCAAACAGCAGCTCTGTCAGCGCAAGAGAAGTCAAATTACATTTGCAGCTCAGATTGGAATTCAAGCAAGCAAATGTATGACACTTTATGGTGAATTTTTCGGGAGTATGTGTGATAATGAAAATTCAATTATCCCCTCAAATTTTCTGATGGTATCAAATGCATACGTTACTCGTAGTATATATATATATATATATATATATATTTTATTTTTATTTTTTTTCCGTTTGCACACCAGGTGAGATGCATGCGAAGTTCCTTCGACATCAGTTTTCGAAGTTTATAACACAGCTATGAATAGAAATATTTTGTTGAAAGTTCGTAAGAAGATCAAATACACATCCATGAAACTGCTGTTCCAATTTAGTCCTCTAAAAACAATTAAATTAAGCGAACTTTGTTTTTATGAAATGCACATTATGGTGATCAGTTTTACGACAGTTTTTTTTCCCCCTTCCGTTTCCAGTATGGTTTCCAACAGATGAATTTCCTTGATTTTTTGTTAGTAGATACAATACATACTGAAGAAAGGAAAGAAGATTTTTGTTTTTCAAAACCAATTTCGTTGCAATTCTTTCGTACAACAATTACAAAAAGCAGTAAAGGCAAATGTTGTAACAGAGCAACAATGCAAAATACTGTTTGTAAGTAATGATGCTCAACTGTTTGTTTTCCACGAAAATTGTTTACAGTTTTATTTTCTCCTTGGATCACCTTGGTAACGCTAATGATGTAAGCTTGACCAGTCAATTATATCTCCGCGTCTGTTGATTCGTTTGAGACAGATTAGGCGCAAATTTTAAACTAATACCGTAGCGCGTTTCATCTTCAAAGCTTCCAAGGCCGTTTTGCCGATGTAATAATTCATAAATTAATATGTGATCGTGTAAGATCCATTCTTACAAATATTATGTTAATAAAATTTTACCAATTTTTTTGGAAAATATCTAATGTTTAAAACAGACAAGCACTCAGAAGAATTTGCTTGCGCTGTGTACATTTCATTAGGGACTGGATTAGCGTGGCAGCAGGAGGGACGCTGACCGGTAGGTAGCACAATGGGAAGGCCAGTTTTGATGCGGTTCTTGTTTACAGAATGTAGGGCTGTACCGAACTTATGGCAGCAGGGGATAAAAGAACGCCCACCCCCAGAACGGTTTCGGACTCCATCCAAAGGGAAGACCTCAGATCAGAGAGCACACCGTATTCGAGTGATAAGCAAAGTAAAAACGGGCCGACACGGAAGGTACTCTCAATAATTTCAAGGGCGGTAACTTGAAATAGAGTGTGACGGAAGAGGTAAATGGAATGGTCATCCTAAGGGTAGTTCTTGAGATTGCTTAGCACCCGGATGTTCTCGGCACAAAGAAGGGAGCTCGACTTACCAGACGCGGGTGGGGATGACGTAGAAAGAAAAATGAGCGAATGAAATTAAGGAGAGATGGAGGACTACCAAATGATTGGATGAAAAATAAGGGAGTTTGAAACAAAAAGGTGATGCAGAGAGGAGAGCCCAAGAAAAACAAGAGTCCCAAAACCTGAAAGGAAAGGATCCGGAGGAGAATCCCGGGGAGAGGCGTGTGAGAGTAGCGGAAAGAAATTTTGGGAGTGCGGGAAATGTGTATAAAAAGTCCAATTACGATAGTTTAGTTAGTGGATAAAGGTAGTAGCGAAAGGCAGCATGATCAGCGTAAGGAAGGCCGTTCGAGTTTTCCACGGAGAGTTAAAAGGCAACAGTCCTGGAGAAAGATTCTAGTACGCGTAGGAACGTCTAAGTGTCGAGCCGGGAGCACACCTAGCAAGTCTACGGAGGCCGAGCTCAGAGAGGAAATCGCGGAGGAAGACCTGAAGGATCGGAAACTCACCCAGGTGGTAGGAAAAGATAGCAAGTAAGTTTGTTTAAGAAATATATTAACAGAAATGATGTTACAAAGAAATAGACGAGAAAGGAATAATGCACAGGACAGTCAATAAAGAGCTGTAGTTAGTGGAACTTTTATCGTTAGTGATAGATATTAGAATCAATAACTAGAGAGAGAGAGAAAGAAAGAGTGTGTACGTTACTATTCTGTGATTAGAGGTATTGGTTAGAAACTTAATGAAATGTGTTAAAAGTAAAAGAGTTGATATCATGAATTGTCTAATTGCTATTAACGGAGTGAATTGTATTCAGTAGATATTTCCTCCAAAGAGTATGTAAGAGAGAGTGAAAATTTATTGGAGTTATTCAGTGTATGTTGGAAAGAATATATATAATAAATATATAAGTGAGAATAAATCATCATTTATTTATCCCCCCCACAATTGTCGAATGAGAGAATAAGTAAATCACTCTTCATCCCCCCCCCCCAAATCATACATTTTTGCTGTTTAAGAATAAGTTTCATTATTTTTTGTGTGCTTTGCCAACAATTATCAGTCAAAAGTGTGACAGATAAGTGGAGTCATACAAAGTGTAAATTAAATCTTTTATTTTGTGAATATTGTTGCAAATTTTATTACTTCATTATGTCTGAATCTAAGAAGAAATGTCGACAGTACAGTATTGAGTATTTGAAATATGGCTTTATTCAGTCTCCTACGAACCAATTATTACCTATGTGCTGGATTTGCCAAAAAGTATTTTCAAATGAAGCAATGAAGCCTTCTAGGCTACAAGAGCATTTGACTAAAATGCATGCTGACGAAAAGGATAAAGATTTGTCATATTTTCAAGTACTAGGAGAGAGAAATATTTTAAACGTCCGTCCAACTATATCAAAACTTTTTGCGTCATTCACTAAACAAGATAATGATGGATTACAAGCTTCTTATAATATTTCATTATTAATCGCAAAAGCGGGAAAATCACACACAATTGGTAAGGAATCAATCTTGCCGGCAGTAAAAGAAGTAATAAACACTGTGCTTCATAAGCCAACGTCAGATATCATCAGGAAAATTCCTTTGAGCAATAATTCAGTGCAAAGAAGAAGAATTGATGAAATGGCTGAAGACATTGAAAAATCATTGTGCGATTATTTGAAGACATGCCAATTTTCCATTCAACTCGATGAATCAACTCTCCCAAATAATGAAGCACTACTCTTATCATATGTACGATTCATAAAAGAAGAAAAAGTTTGTCAAGAATTATTATTTGCTAAAAATTTGGAAGCGGATACAAAGGGAGAATCTATATTTAATACCTTGAATAAGTTTTTTCAAGAGAAAGACATTCCTATTCGTAATATTTTGTCTGCTGCTACTGATGGTGCTCCAGCAATGACAAGGTGCCACAAGGGTTTCATAGCGCATTTGAAACAAGCAGTACCAAATGTACTCGGTATACATTGTGTTCTTCATCGTCAACATTTGGTTGTGAAGAATTTAAGTGAACGCCTACATATGTCACTCCATTACGTTAGAGCAGTCAACAAGATTAGAAGCAATTCATTGAGTGACAGATTGTTTAGCCAACTTTGTAGTGAAAATGATGAAGATTTCAATCATTTGCTGCTTCACACAGAAGTTTGTTGGCTTTCAAAAGTTATTTGTCTGAATCGATTTTACAATTTGTTTGATTCAGTACTAGAGTTCCTAGAAAACAGAGACGACGGATTGCGGGCCAACCTGATTACATTCAAAAATGACATCGCTTATTTGACAGACCTCTATAAAATATTTAATGAAGTCAATCTACAATTACAAGGCGATGAATGGAATTTAATTAAAACAAAAAACGTTATCGCCGCTTTTGTGCGGAAACTTCTGTTCAAGCGGAATCTAGGCCGAGGGGAATATAGCCACTTTTCAAATTTATCAGCAGTGTCTCTCAAAAAGGAAGATTTACTTACATACTGCCAACACTTGAAGGTTCTCCATGATGATTTCAATGAGCGATTCAAGGATATTCTAAACATGAATATACCAAATTGGGTTCTAGATCCTTTCTCACATGTAAACATAGCAGGATCATCAAATTTAGAAGAGGAACTCATAGAACTCACAACAAACGAAGAACTAAAAATAAAATTCAAAAGTGGATACCAAGAGTTCTGGCTTCAGAAATCAATACCGACACTGTACCATGGATTATGGGAAATAGTGCAGAAATTTTTAATTGCATTTCCATCTTCTTATTTGGCTGAGCGTGGGTTTAGTGCTGTAGCGAATTTACTATCTAAGAAAAGGAACCGATTGCATATAACTGAGCGTGGCGATTTACAACTGTTTTTAACGAAAGTTGAACCCGATATTAACAAACTTTTAAAAATGCATCAGGCTCATCCTTCACATTAATTTGTTATTTTTTCTTTGTATTTTTACTTTGTAAGTTCGAAATAAACAATTTTCTAATACATTTGACGGTGTTTTAATTATTACAATAAGATTCTTACTAATGCATTTGCAATCTCTTAATATGTATTCCGAATTTTCATATTTAAACCATTGTATGAAACTGTGCATAATGTTATTCGAGCATACACTTTACATATGGGCTATGTTTCATCAAAATCGGTATAGCAATAACCGTGTTCAAGATGAAGCACATATTGGCCACTACTTTTTCAATAATTTAACGGCATAAGCAGTAATGTATCATTGTTATTTAGTTGCTATTTACGTCAAGAATATCAAACGGCTTGAACGTGGAAAACTATTATAATTGGGGGGGGGACATTACAAAATGTATGTCTTGCAAAGTGGGCGGTGGCCCGAAAAAGTTTGGGAACCTATGATATACTCCCTCCTATCGTGTCTGAGCAGAATTGCACACTTTCAAATTCAATCCCAACTCATGGCTTTTTTTCAGCATTGACTTGTACTTGTTAAGTAATTTTGTCAGTCTCCTACTCTTAATATCATTAGTGCCAACCTGTGCAACAATATAACCCTTTGTGCCCTTAAAAGATGATATCTGCTCTAAAATGTCATCAACCTTTGCCCCAGGCAGACATACCCTGGTCCTGTTCCATCTTTCCTTTTTGCACAATATGTTCCCCGTTTCCCTGACAACAGAGTCACCTACAACAACTAGTTCCTTTGGGACCAGCGCAATCTGCCTTGGGGTTTGCCGCTGTGTTGCTTGATGTTCAAGTGCAAGCTCTGGCATTGATGTGGGCAGCTGAGAGCTTGATATGCCCCTCAATTTAAATCCTTTGAGGGCATCCACCCTGTCCTTCAAGCTCTCATATAAGACCATAACAATGCTCAGTTGGTGCCTGATTTCCTCGCACTCCTTACATTACGCACACACAAAGACATTCCCCTTGGCAATATCATGTCCCGTCCTGATTGCTCCACAAACATCAAACAAGCAGTGCATTTCAATAGACTGTGATTCAGAGGGCAACTGCCCCCCCCTCAGTTCTCCCCTGAGCCACAGCACTTCCATTAGTCTGAGCCTTTTGCTTTGCTGCTCTGGTCTGCGTCATGATTTCTATTCAAGTTCAATAAAATTCCAATACAAAATATAATGCTAAACTTATATCCCAATGCAGTTTTAACACTATACATATATATATATATGTTTTTCAGTATCGAATGTTATCTCCGAATTATGTTATATGACTTTCTTATCCTCTGTCAACTTATATGTATTAATTTATGATGTTATGTTTGTAAAAACTATGTCGCTATTTAGTTAATGTACAATTCAATTGACAATGAAATTTAATAAGATTAATAAATTTTACTGATTAATCGGTACTATTATACTCGCTATATAGTTTTCCGTTAGACCTTACGCTATCTAGTTCGGTGCACACGTATCATATAACAATGGCGGCAAGTTATGAACGGTTAATCTACGGAAACGAGGTATTATTTACTTTCCAAATCGCGCTATCTATGTTCAAAATAAGCCACAGGGCTTGACTAGGTCTATAAGCTACTTATAGAAAATAATTTAATCTAACAATTAAGTCAATAAAGTGGCTAAGTATAATTAAAAACTTGGCGTTCGTGGGAGCTGCAAAACCTGTTCAACATGTGGATTTGATACCCCTACCGATACTAAGTAACAACCTACAAAATCTCTATCTAAATTCAAATTAAACTAAAGTATTGTTATTAGGAATATAAAGCAACTCTAAAAAATACATTAATATGCCAATTTAAATAAATAAATAAGCAAAACTTCTCTATTTACTGGAGCCCATAAAAACTTTGCCTGCTCACGTGTCAATTTAGATTTCAGCAAAGCATTTGACTCAGTCCCACACAAGTAGTTAATTTATAAACTGGAACAGTTCGGAATCACAGGGAAAATCCTTAGATGGATAGTAGGATGGCTTGAGGGCACCAGGCAGAGGGTTGTGAGAAATGGTTATTCCTCAGATTGGTTTAATATAGGAAATGGAGTTCCCCAAGGATCAGTATTGGGACCACTGTTGTTATCTACGAAGTGAGAGACTGTGATGTCTAAACTTGCAGATGATGTAAAGATTGGTAGAGTATTAGTATTGGCCGCATGGTGCAAGAAAGCCTATGGCTTATGCTGCACCAGCCAAAAAAAAAAAAAATAATAATAATAATAATTAATAATCCTATGCGCTTCCCTTACCCGAAAGTACTATCCAGATGACCTTTGAATTTCCCCAAACTGTCGGCCTCTACCACCCATGGAGGCAACTTATTCCAGTAATTTATAACTGGCTGGCTAAAATAAAACTTCCTGCAGTCCAATCTAAACATTTCCCCCCGTAACTTGAATTTATGTCCCCTAGTTCTAGCATCGTTTATAATCTTGAAAATTTCGTCCTCATTCATTTTACTGATGCCTCTCAGAGCCTTAAACACCTCAATCAAATCTCCTCCAAGGTGTCTATTTTCCAAACTCTGCAACCCACATACTCGAAGTCTTTCTTCATAAGGACGCCCTTTTGCCGATCTCACCAGGCGAGTTACCCGTCTTTGCACCCTTTCAAGAAGCTCAATGTCTTTCTTTAGGTGCGGTCTCCATACTTGAACACAGTATTCCAAGTGTGGTCTAACATAAGCCTTATATAATGGGGTTATCACGTCCCTATCTCTACTTTCAAAAGTTCGATAGACCATCGATAGGACACAATGGGCCTTCCTTGCAACCTGTTTACAATGCTCAGAGAATTTCATGTCTGACCGTATCGTAACACCCAAGTCCCTTTCCTCCAGTACTGGGTTTAGTTGAACTCCACCAAGTGAATAAGTTATTTTGGGATTACTGTTTCCCAGATGTAATACCTTACACTTTGTTGGATTAAAGCATAGCTGCCATTTTTCTGACCATTCCTGAAGTCTATCTAGGTCTCTCTGAAGAAGCTCAGCTTGACAGTGATCATTAACTACTCTACCAATTTTAACATCTGCAAATTTAGACATCACGCCCTCTATCCCTTCATCAATGTCGTTTATGAAAATTAAAAACAACAGTGGTCCTAATACTGATCCTTGGGGAACCCCACTTCTTACATCAACCCAATCTGAGGAATAGCCATTTATCACAACCCTCTGCCTCCTGCCCTGAAGCCATCCTTCTATTTATCTAAGGATTTTCCCAGTGATTCCAACCTGTTCCAGCTTATAAAGCAACCGCTCATGTGGGACTAAGTCAAAAGCTTTGCTGAAATCTAAATAAACAATGTCGAAATTATTCCCTAAATCCAGCTCTTGAGTGACTCTTTCGAAATAGCGAACCAGATTTGTTAAACATGATTTTCCCTTTACAAAACCATGCTGAGTATCCTTGAGAATTTCAATTCGATCCAAATGATTCTGAATTCCACCCTTGATCATTGCCTCCATGATTTTCCCTACTACTGAAGTCAGACTGACAGGTTGATAATTTCCAACTTCACTTTTAGAGCCACCCTTATGTATGGGAGATACATTTGCACTTTTCCAATCCAAGGGAATCTCCCCAGAGTCTAGTGATGCTCGCATAATTAGCCTCAAGGGTTCAATGCACTCGCTTGCCACCTCCATTAAGATTATAGGGTATATTCCATCAATTCCAGGAGCCTTACTGGTCTGTAGGCTCGAAAGTTTTTTCATTAAATAATCTTGCGAAATTTCAATATCATTAATTACATATTTTTTAACTTCACTCCCACAATTTCCCATTGCCACAAAAGGCTTTTCATTTGTAAATATCGATGCAAAATAACTGTTGAGTTCATCTGCAACGGCAGCTGGTGTATTTATTACTATCCCCTTTCCCTTACCTAAAGGTCCGATCTGGTTTGTCCTGCTCTTCTTGGCATTTATATATGTGAAGAATAATGATCACTGCTAAGCAGAGCTTCTTCAGAATGACAACTATGCTTTAATTCAGCAAAATGCAAGGTCTTACACCTGGGGAATAGTAACCCCAAAATAATTTATACACTTGGGAGTTATGATACGGTTAGACATGAAGTTCTCTGAGAATTGTGGACAGGTTCAAGGTTGCATAATGTCCTATCGATGAATTATCAAAAATTTGCCCAATATTGTTATTGGGCAATTAAGCTATAGTTAGACCACACTTGGAATACTGTGTTCAAGTATGGAGACCAAACCTAAAAAAAGACATCGTGCTTCTTGAAAGGGTACAAAGACAGGTAGCTTGCCTGATGAGATCTGCAAAAGGACAACTGTATGAATATGTAACTTTGAATATGTAAGGTTGCACAGCTTGGAAACTAGGCACCTTAGAGGAGACTTGATTGAGATGATTTTGCTGCAAAAAGTAAAGTGAATGAGGACAAAATTTTCACGGTTATAAATGATTCTAAAACTAGTGGCCATAAATTCAAGTTACGGGGGGGGGGGGGTTATACTGGATTGCAGGAAGTTTTATTTTAGCCAGCGAGCTAGAAATTACTGAAACAAGTTAGGTGGTTGGTTAGGGAAATTCAAAGGTCAGTTGGCTCGGAGGAGGGAAATGCATAGGTTGTCTTTTTGCTTTTCTTTTACTATTTATGAATTATTTATTTTATTTTTATTATTATTATTATAATCTTTTTTTTCCCTGGTGCAGCATAAGCCTTAGGCTTCCTTGCACCACATGGCCATTACTAATACTAAATAACTTGCTATCGTATTGTGTCCTGCTTTTCAAATACTGAAGAAACTGTGATAAATTTGTACACCTCTGTGAAATGCAGAATTTCAATGCTGTATCCAATTTTCTAGCTATTTCAGATACTTTTTTGTCTGGTATACCCTATCACAGCCTATCACCCACCCTAACCTTCTTGCTCTGCTCCCCCCCCCCACTCACTGTCATCCCCTCCTAGAGGCTTTTTTTTTCTGGGGCCCTTCCTGGAAAGTTCAGGCGTAGTCCAGGATTCACCCCCTGCCAAGTATCTTTCTCCAACCATACCCAGCTGCTTCCTCGAGGCAGTGGATGGAAACATGGGGGTCTCACTAGGAGCCCTAGAAGCTAAATGCAGAGGAAGAACCGATTAACAATAACCCAACACTACATTATGGAAATTAACACAAATATTTACACTACCTCTGACCTTTACAAGGTTTGTATTGTATAACAAAGCATAGTGCCGCTAGAAAAGTACACTACACACTATGTCCTTTTCCCCAATATCAATCCTTGAGTCCTCCCCCCAACTCTGACTGGGCCTGCTTACAGATGCATCCACACAACATTATTCTTATTACAGGTGAAACCGTGTAGCTGAGCCATTTCTTGTTGCCTGTTTATAGTAGTAAGGACAATAAGTTATTAATACTGAGGAAAAGGACAGCAAGGAAAGTGCCTCCTTTTTGTCAATATTAATTCTCAGTCAGCATCCCAAATGCTAAGACCGATTCTGCTTACAAATAAGAGTGGCCATATATATATATATATATATATTAAATGAGTAGTATGGTAGGTAATCATTAATATGCTGACAATAGATACACTACATCCATAATGTATTATATATCATATTTATACATTATAGGGAAGATTACAATAAAAGAATTATATTAAGAGATATACCTAGACAGATTTATGGAAAATGCATAGGATATTATAATATACAAAACTTAATTGTTGCATTCCTGCAATTTGAGTGACTTCATCTGGAGTCAACCACCCAAACTGAAAGGAAAAATAAGGGGTTCTCTGTGTCTGTAATGATCAATATTTACCAAGGTGAAAACAATTTTGAGGTAGGATAGCCAACAATATAAATTGGTATAATATAATAGAATTTAGAACATATAATAAAATTTTGAGGTTATATAATTTTGAATTATCTAAACTATAATAGAAATTAAGCAAGATTATTTAAAATACTGCATAGTGCACATTTATCACTGTCGACCCAACAGAGAACAAAGGGTATAAGTTTAGAAATTAGAGCAAGAATAAGGCATATTTATCATGTCCAAGCCGATGAACCACATGTGTCCTTTACTGTAGTCAAAAAGGAAATAGTATTGTGTATAATGTATGGCCCTCTGGTGAGAATTAGTAGGTGGCGACCCCTGGATGCTGGACACGGTAAAATGCAGACAAATAGCCACTTGGTTATATATTTAAGTTTACGCAAAAAGAAACTTGGCGATGGGGAGGTGATATAAATGGCTAATGGAGTAGGAGTAACAGTACCTGAACTCCACGAAAATGAAGCTATAGTATATGTTTAGAAGTAGTTTCTCCTACATCTGACCCCAGATGAAGTCACCAAAATTCCAGGTATGCAACGATAAGTTTGTATATTATCCTTTCGAATACCATCTTTTGTATATTATATTATCTTATGTGTTTTCCATAATATAATTTTCTTATTATAATCTTCCCCATAATATATAAATAAGATTATTATTAGTCATATGGTGCAAGGAAGCCTGAGGCTTATGATGTGCCAGCTAAAAAAAAAAAAAAATTCCTGAGTTACCCTGAGAGAGAGAAATAGAAAGGAATCACCAAGAAAGAGAAGAATCCAGCTCAGGACCCTGGCTGTGCCAAGTCCATACTCACCAGATGTGAGCCCCTGGGATATATATATATATATATATATATATATATATATATATGTGTGTGTGTGTGTGTGTGTGTGTGTGTGTGTTTTTCAATTGCAGGATCTGTGATATTGACTCAAAATAGGCCTCCAGCTAGTAATTTAACAAATGGAATTAACAATAACAGATTAATTTGAATTAATACAAAGAAATAAATTATGAAAACATTAAACTAAACAGATGGCATTCAATTAATCTTTTAATTTAAGAAATGGTTAAATTATCTTTTTTAATTTTTAATGAAATGAAATTTCATTAAATATTAAAAAAAACAATCATAAACTGGCTTTTCTATGAACAAATCATTTGAAAGCATGTATTTATTGCAAGACAATGGCAATTTTTAAGGTGTTTGTTTTAATGTATATATAGTAGATACATTGCCAAGTCTCTGTCAGAGACTTGGCAATTTGGAATCTCCTCTCTTTGATCTTCTCTGGCTTAAAATCTCTCTACCTCATTGTGTCAAATTCATCTGTTGTCTCTACCATTCTCCCATCTCGACTAATCACTTGGAGCTCTTTGACTTCCTGTCGTTGCAACTTGACTTTCTCCAGTCCAACTCTCCTAACAGTGAGGTAATTTTCCTTGGTGATTTTAATGTTCACAACCCCAGCTGGCTTCCGTTTTCTAGTCACACCGACCCAGCAGGTCGAGATGCTGAGGCTTTTGCAATTACTAATGACCTAGCACAGATTGTTCATTTACCTACAAGAATACCGGACAATCCTAATCATACAGCCAATACGTTTGATCTTTTTCTCACAAACAACCCTTCTAAGTACACGGTCGAAGTGAGAGCTCCTTTAGGCACTTCAGATCACAACTTGGTGATTGTCTCTTCTCCAATGGAACCTTTATCTCATGGCTATTCCCAACCTCGTGTTGTTTGGCATTACAAGAATGCAAAATGGGATGACCTGCGAGACTTCTTTTCTTCTTTTCCTTGGTCGGATTACTGTTTCAAAAGTTCTGATGTCAAAGTTTGCTCAGATCGTGTCAGTGACATTATTCTTGCAGGAATGGAATCCTTTATCCCACACTCCACTTTAAAATCTCGTCCTTTATCTAAACCTTGGTTTTCCAATAAATGTGCTAAGGCTGTCCAAGAGAAGAACGTTGCATATCGTAATTGGCTTGTTTCTAATTCTTCAGTTTCATTTTCTGCCTACACCAAAGCTCGCAACAATTGTAAAGCGGTTATTAATCAGTCCAAACTAGAGTTTGAACAGGCTAAGAGTAGAAAACTTGCTTCTTGCCCTAATGGTAGCCGAGCATTCTGGTCTCTTGCCAAAGCTATTGGCCGCAACTTTTGCCCATCTCTGCTCCCACGTCTCTCCAAACCAGATGGTTCTGTTGTCACTTCAGCCAAGGATAAAGCTGACCTGCTAGCATCCCATTTTTCTTCCAGCTCATGTATTAATGATCTTGGTAAAACACCTCCCACCATTCCCAACACACTCCATTCAATGCCTCCTGTGGACTTCCGTCAAAAGGATATCAGAAGGATTTTGATGAATCTCAATGCTAAGAAAGCTCCAGGTCCTGATGGTATTTCTCCACTTGTTCTCAAAACCTGTGCTCCTGAACTTACTCCTATTCTTTGCCGCCTTTTTTCACTTTCTTATTCTAAAGGTGTTTTTCCTTCTGCTTGGATAATATTTGCTCATATCCAGCCAGTTCCTAAAAAGGGTGACAAATCCCTCCCATCCAATTATCGTCCCATTGCAATAGCTTCTACTCTTTCTAAAGTAATGGAGAAATCAATTAACCGCCAACTCTTAAACTACCTAGAAACCTTCCGTCTGATCAACGATCACCAGTATGGATTCCCTCAGTGTCGATCCACTGGTGATATTCTGGCTTATGTTACCCATTTATGAACTAATTCAATGGAAAGGTTCGGTGAAACACAAGTAGTTGCTCTTGACATCTCAAAGGCTTTTGATCGTGTTTGGCATAAAGGTCTTCTAAACAAGCTTCCATCTTATGGTTTGCCAACTGTTTTTAGTAATTGGTTATCAAGTTTTCTCTCTGATCGCTCGCTGAGGGTGATGGTAGATGGCTTTCTGTCTTCTAACTTCTCCACTAATGGCGGTGTCCCCCAAGGTTCAGTTCTTTCCCCCACTGTTTTCCTCTTGTATATCAATGACCTTCCATTGACTGGAAATCCTATCCATAGTTTTGCCGATGATAGCACATTGCATTCAACTTTCCATTTTGAGAAACCTTGTCATGCTCAATCAGCTTCAACTTCTCGAAAATCTGCTACCAATTCCTTAAATGCGGATCTTCAGGTAATTCTCCAGTGGGGCAAAGACAACTTAGTTGATTTTAACCCTTCTAAAACTCAGTCTTGTCTTATATCTCGCAAAAAGGATTCTTCTGCTGCTATGCTTATCTTTAGTGACACTCCAATTTCTAGGCACAAGGATATATCTCTTTTGGGGATTACCCTGACTTCTAATCTCTCTTGGCACAAGCACATTACAAATATTGCTTCCTCTGCATCTAAAAAACTTGGTATTCTCTTTCGCTCTCGGCGTTACTTTTCTTCCAAACAGCTGCTCATTCTGTATAAATCGCAAATCTGCCCTGCCATGGAATATTGTTCCCACATCTGGGGTGGTACCCCCAAAACCACTCTCAGGCTTCTTGATTCCATTCAGAAGAGGGCAGTTAGGTTAATTAATGATTCATCTCTAACAGAGTCTCTCCACTCGCTGTCTCATAGACTCACTGTTTCTGCTGCATGCCTCTTTTACAGATACTTCCGTAGGCACTGTTCTTCTGAATTAGCTTCTATAATTCCCGCTCTCTCTTTCAAAACAGTCCGAACACGTGCCGCCACCAAATACCTTCTTTCGTCTTCTCAATCTCCAACCCAAGCACGGTACTAAGTACTATAGGTTCTAATACCTCTCGTGTTTGGGGTTCACGTAAAAAAAAAAAAAAAATTAATTCTGTGTTAAGGTAATTTTTTTAAAACTATAGTGTAACAGAATTTTGTAAATGAACACTTTCGACTACTGATTCCTCAAAGATGTAGACTAAATTAATTTCTTGACATTTACAGTATATAATAGGTTGAACTTTTAGAAATTTCAGCTGTGAGGCCCTATGCTGTTGCCCATGCTCTTCGCCATTAGTGATTCTAGTAACCAACTACTAAGGATCATTGCACCAATTCCTGCAGCCAGAGCTGGTTCTCTTTCTGCATACATAACAGCCATGAACTTTAATGTTGACTGGAGCTGTTTTATATGCAAAAGCTGGTTGGCAAATTTTTGCAAACCATTTCTGGGTGAACAAAACTTATCAAAAAAAAAAAAAAAAATTAATTCCAAGCAGCCAAGGTAAAATTTTGCAATTATAATCAAAAATATATTTTTTCAGCTTAATTCAAGCACTGGGCATATTCTGGTTACTACTCTCAGATGTTATAAAGTGATATCAAACTGGTCATCAGAACACAGCGTAATTAGCAAAAAGCAGTTCATGCTGAGTTCCAAAGTTTACAAAAAGTGATAACACTAAAAAGAGATATGTTACCCTTCCTGCATGGATTAAAAGTATTAAATAGCAACTAATATACCACGAGACATGATTAATTTAATTAATCATGTCTTGTGGTATATTAGTTGCTATTTAATTTTTTATCAAAGTTTTACTGAAAGATATTTTATTTGAGTATCAAACCAACCATTATATACACTATCCTGCAGTAGTATATAAAAAAAGTATTACCTTCTCTGCTGCCTCTGAGCCTTCTTGTTTTAATCGATTCAATAAATCCAAAATAGCCTGACACTCAATCTTATGGTCATTGTTTAACTTCTTCAGAGTTGCTTGGAATGCAACAGTATCTTTGGAAGTCTTATATTTGTTAAAAGTCTCATCGAAACGTGTATATATATCTGCTCTTTTGTCATGGTGATTATGTACATGCTCAGCAAGTCCTGACACTCTGAGTTTACTCTCCTTTTGTAGATCCTAAAACATATTCAATTAATGGTCAACAATTATATATAAAAGGCCATTGTATAAAGTAAAACTAAACCAAGTATATACATTTGTCTATGATTATTTATCGGACTAATAAATTTATAGAAAGCCTACCTATATATCAGTCATTTTGATGACTGATATGGATAGGCTTTATAGTCAATTAAATTTTCTTACAAACTAGTTCTAAAAGCTATTGTTAACATCTTTCTTGCACTGTATCTTGTATAAAAAGCATTTATTTCTCCACAGAAAGACAGTTGTCATCATTAAGCCAAACTGTTAACCCAGACTGGTCCAGTGGGTAACGCACTTGCCAAGAAGTAAAGGTCATGGGTTCGAATCTGTCTCTGGTATGGTGGTTATAACTGTTCAATATTTTTTAATATGTGGCATAAATAGAAAACTAAATATATATTCGAGCGTACTATTAGTCCTTGCAGGTAGCACAGTGGTTATAATCCTTCCCATATCATGTGGAAAAGGTATGGGTTGGAATCCTGACAATGATATGAGGAACTTTTATGGGCCCTTTTCACAATGTGGCTGAGTTAGCCAGTCTCAGGAGAAGAGGTTTGTTTTGTTAAAAAAAAAATAGGCAAACTGACCAGAAAGCTTCTGGTCAGTTTGAAAGCAGATATAATATATACAGGCACCTGCTCGTGTATATTATGTCTGTAAATTGTGTCCTCTAGCCAATTTGTAAATAGGTTTGTTCTCTTGGGTAACCCTAATATGAAATATTCATTTTTTTTAAAATTAATTTATTTATATTTTTATACTCTAGAGTCAAGCACTATGCAATGAACTAGTATCAAATGTCTTGCAAAATGAATGATTTTATGTTGCAAATACATAGTTTAAAAAGTTTAGGAAATATGTAAAAACTGAAATAAATTGGTGTTTGGAAATTATTAATGGAACATAATGCACAAATTTGGCATCTGTGCTTTTAAAAGTCCAGCTAGCCAATCTCTCCTTTTCCCTTGTACAGTTGACTGTACTAGTCAACTGTACAAGCGTAAAGGAGAAATTGGACTACCCTCAGAGAAATATTCAGGAAGGGCCAGATTTTTTAAGGTTCTACTATATTGAATAAACAATTTTTTTTTTTTTTTTACTTCGGCTTCATTATATTCATATTACCTGTTGAGATAAAATGCATACATTTTTCAAAGGAGGGGGGTGCTTTCTGTAGTAGCTATTCCAATCAGTGTTCATAGTGAGCAATGTTAGTAATCCTCCCACTTAACTTTTGAGACAACATAAATAAATGAATTATTTATGAATTAATTATTTATTTAAATATTATTTATTATTTATGAATTATTAATTATAAAGTAAGGCTTCAACAATTCTGTTTTCACAAATAAAATAAACTTTATACATACAGTTTCTTTGTATATTTTATATATCACCATTAGTATATCTGCTATTTACAAAACAGCAAAAATTGCCATTTCTGTTTAACACTTACACATCTATTTCTAACTCTCGATATTCCTTATTCCTTCTGCCTCCCCACCTCAACACACACAGCAACACATTCACATCATGCTATTTGTGATTACTCACATGCAGTATTACACCATGAGAAGATGAGGAATGAAACTGAGTCAAGATTCCAGTTGGTTCCCTATATCAAGTTCACCAGATGTGTGGGATCTCCTGGTCAGATAGCCTAGGACCCATCAGTGATCTTGCCCTCAAGCTGTTATATTATTTGAAGTTCAGGTTGAGCATTTCGACTATTCTTTTCCTTTTTTATCTTTGTCTCTAATGTTAATTAGTAAATGAAATTTTACCCCCCCCCCCCCAACAAAAATATTTTTATGGTTTGCTTTATGTTTTAGGTTGTTTCCCTGCAACAGGAAATGGTTTCACACATTACTTTATATCAATTGAGTCCTATGCAGTTTAAATTCACAAGAAATGTGTGTTCAAATGCTTGGCCTCCACTGATAAGGTGCCACTTTGAACGTAGCAGCAATTTCTATATTCTAGTAATTTTGTACTGAAAAATGTGTTGAATTTGTTATGAAACTACAGTAAACCCTCGATTTAACTAATACGGGAGAAGGGGTATCCGTTAATGCCGAAAGTCCATTAAATCGAATGTAACCTGGGGGGGGGGGGCATTTTTTATTGTTCTTAATGTAAAAAAAAAAAAAGCTTTAATACAATACACAGTACTGTAAAATATAAAATTATTAAATTATAATAAAGAATATGTAAGATTTATTCACCTTTTTGACAGTGTAGTTGAAGAGTACTTTGCCGTGACCATAGTGGTAGTAGTACAGTAGTCGTTATTCAGTAGCTGAAGGTAGAGGTAAAGGGGAATCCTCAGCTTCAGATTCTTCTGAAATGTTCACAAATGGTGGTACTGGTGTCATCTGTTTGCTTGTAGACAGTTGAGATATACAAGCAGTTGGAGGTGAAACAGGAATGGGAGTCGGTGAAGATTGCTTAAAGAAAGCATACAGCTTCAGCTGTTGTTTCTTAATAATGATCACCCTGAACTGCCGAAAATGTTCATAGTAAGGGACAATTTCAGGGTCAGAAGATGTCCCTATGTAGTGTATGGCGATGTCCATGAGATTTCTCATTTCAGTGTAGGCCATGCTGGTGTAATTTGCTCTTCCTCAATGTCTTCTTCTTCCCCTGTCTTGCCATATTGAACCTCATCCACAATTTCTTCTTCAATGAGGACTTGGTAGCCAGGATCACCATCATTTTCAAGCCATTTCAGAACATCATCTTCAGTTATTTCCTGGTTGTCAGCATTTACAAGGGTGCGCTGAAAGTCATTTGCCTCAAATTCTTCGAATTCCAAATCCGGCTCAATATTGTACAACAACTTCTTCCAACCATTTGCCAAAGTCGTAGTCTTCATCTCTTTCCAAGCAGCTTGATTTAATGTTGTAGGCTCACAGATTCTGAAGTGTCCTGGCTCCTCTTGTGTCTTCTCCTGCATCTTCTTCATCCTCCAACACAACCATTACTTTTTCCAAAAAGTTCTTCTTATACAGCCTCTTGTAGGTGGCTGCAATTATTCCCTGGTCCATTGGCTGAATAACTGAAGCTGTGTTAGGAGGCAAAAAAAGACATTTAATTCTGCTATCCTTACTAACTTCTCAGCACTAGGATGAGCAGGGGCATTGTCAAGAAGCAACAAACATTATTGGGATAAATTTTCAGAACATTTGTCTGGAAGCGCCTCACATCAGGGACAAAGTGGTTGAAGACCCAATCAGAAAAAAATCCCTGAAGTTAAACCACACATTCTTTGAGCTGGTGTAAATAACAGGCAAGTGATTCATAATGTCTCTAAGAGTGGGTGGTTTCTTTGATTTTCCTACCACCATGGGCTTCAGGCGATGCAAGCCATCAGCATTTGCACAAAGGCAGAAATTCGCTCCTTACTTAACTTGCGACCAGGAGTGCCACGTTTGTAGGCCAGCGTATTTTCAGGAACAGCACGAAAGAACAGGCCAGTTTCATCGGCTTTGTAAACCTGTGATAAAATAAGGCCCTCAGATTTAATAAGTTCATTTATAAATTTTCTAAATGGCTCAACTTGAAGTGTCTGCACTCAAAGATTCACCACAGGTTTTTTTGTTCACAATGCCATGCCTTTTTCTAAAACACCATAGCCACCCATCATTTGCCTTAACATTAAGTCCCATGTGTTTTCCAGGAGTTTTACATGCAGATTTCAGCTCAAAACTTCATACATTAACACCACTAGATCTGTTGAACATGCCACTTATACACAGCTTCTTCTAAGTTTTTATCTTGTGCAACTTTCACGTGTTTTCTACTCCCCTCTGTAGAACCACATTTAGAGCTATCAAGACTGTATTTTAAAGAAAAATGTTGCAATTTGGCCCTTGATTTATGGATATCGGAAACAGTTTGTTTTTTTACACTGTAAATTTCACAAACACATGCTTCTTCTATCACTTGATGCCATTTTAAATTATAAGGATTGCAAAATTATTTAATAAATAAAGTCACAATTCAGAAATCAGAGAAACACTCTGTATACAACCTGACCGCATGATAGCTTGAAGCAGACTAGAGACCGAAACAAAGTGAGTCGGTAGACCTGCAGTTTAGTGTCCCGAGCCACATTCAGCTCGCAAGTCACCGCCTGCTCTTATCTGTTATCTGGGAAAATAGCTATTTGAACATGTTTTCAGAAAGAATAAAAAACAATTTCCTGACTACAATTTTCTGAATTTGATTATAAAAATAAGTAGATAATTATCAAAACAATAAGGGAAATAGGTAATTATTATTCATTTTTAATTAATAATAACACTGAAGTTTTGTATAACCTAAAAAAAATAATATGGTCGAGATTAATATATACATTACTATATTATTATTTATCCGATCCGTTAAATCTGAAATTCGTTATATCGAGGTCTGTTTAATTGAGGGTTTACTGTACTACCCAGTTTGGTAAAATTTTTCCATTATAAATACAGTAAAGTACTGTATTTATATATAATGCACCAAAAATATATAATTAAATGTCAATATAGTGGCACCATCTCTTTAAAAGATTCTATATTATTAATACAAATGAAAATTTTAAAAGGAATTATTGCAATAAGGATTTATTTTATATGTGGTGTGTAAAAAAATTTGTTAATGCAAATCTTATTAATAAAAAATACGTTATTTTTGGAATCCTTTGAATATCTTATAGAATTTAACTATCTAAAAAACTAAAAACACTTCTGCATTATCAAAAAATTACACTTACCCTTGTTATAGTAAAATCAAGACGGACATAAATAATGACAAGCAAAAAGAGAAGACAGAATGCCACTACTGCTAATACAGGTTCTTGAAACATCAAATACTTCTGGAAGTGATAATGAACCTAAAAACATGTCAATAAATGTTTTGAACCTTTTCTTGGGTGAAGTACAGACTTTAAAGTAAGATTTAAATGTTTGTAAAATCATAACTAAAACAATACTTGATAAATTTTTTTGAAAATTATTACAAATAAAAATCTCAGCTGTTTACTGTAGATATACACTCAAAGATAATGGTTTCTTTTATTATAAGAATAAACGACTAATTAATAAATTAGTATTAATAATAAAAAGGAACAAAATGTATAAAATTTTTTCATTTTTTGATTTTCTGGTATCTCTTTTCTAAAGAAGATTTAGAGAAAGTTTCAAGAATAATTTGGCTCCTTAGTCACAATATGACAAGCATGCAGCAAAATCCTGTACAAGTGCATGTCATGTACTTTTAATAATATTGTCTATGGGGAGAAAAGTGGAAGGGGAAGACTTATAGAAGACTTATAGGGGAAGAAGTAATAAGTTTGCTAACTTATCCTAAGGCTTCATATTCTTAATGATAATGTAATTAATGGAATGAAACCTGGGCTGTGCCAAATTATAGGTCCCAATACAATTTTCTTTTCTGGGCATAAATCAGCCCTATGACAGTGCAATAACCAATGAAATGAATTTTGGTACTGGCACTCTTGTTCCTGATCCTAGTGTAACAACATTTTTTACTGATAGGAGTGGAACCTGGTTCTACTGAAGGCTACAATAACATCATCTGTGAAAAGGTGCAATGAGTTGTGCTTTCTGAAATGCTTCTTTAGTTACCACTGTTGTACTCTGTTGTTATTTGACTGATCGTAATCTTTCTGTTACCCTGTAACCATTCATTCCATTCACCTCTTGCATCAACAAGCTATTTCCAACCACAAAGTCACCTTTGATTGAATGCAATTTGGTTATTAGATCAATCTTGATCCACCTGAGACACAGTGATACATGAAAACCCTAGCAGGGTTGCTTCAAAACCATATATATTTTGTCTTTCCCATTCTTCCATTGGAATTACACACACATACAGCATCCCTACATATATGTCCACTTGATTTATATTGTCTGATATGAACACATGATGCCGTTAACATTATGCTTTCCCAGACCATCTGTCAATAGCTAATACTCACCAAATTTCTGTCAGACTACAGCTGTTATTTTACTATCCAACATTAAAAAACTCTTTCCTCTTTCTGTATTTCTATTATATTCACTACGCCTTATACAACACAAACTGCATGTCATTAATATAGTAGTTATCAATATTTTTAAATTCATCTAATTTACATATAAGCATATTAATTTATAAAAATTTAAGCAAAAAATTTATAACTGGGTTTAAATTTGTATGCTCCTTCCACTGCTTAGGAAAGTACTGTTGAAATATGTAATCTAGATAGCTTTACAAGGTTAACATACAGTTTCATTGTGTTTTGCATTTCCTATTTTTTTTTTTTTTTTTTTTTTTTACTAACCTGAAATTCTTGGATATGCTGTTCAACTAAGTTAGCTTTATGTAAAACTATAACAGGCCTTCCGATCGTGTCAAGGTAAGTGTAATGATGTTCATCAGGTCCACGAACTACTGGATATGGCAATTCTACTTGGACATTCCTGTTGAGCAAAATTAGGATGAACTTTCTTCATCAGGAAGTAAAGTTTAAATATGGAAAAATCATCACTATTCTCACATTTCAGCATTTTAGTTTAATTACTTAAATTAAAGTGTGCAATTTATTTTTAATTTTTAAGGAGAAAAACTGAAGCTGCAAATACATTTTATATTAGTTTATGAACTGGACAGGAACTATCAAATTGAATATACCTTTTTTCTGAAAACTTTTCTGGTGCTAATTTGGGGTATTACAAGAATATATGAAAAAAAAAAAAAAAAAAAAAAGACTAGTACTTTCTGTTTTTAATAAGGGATGGAAGTGATGTTTTGATGCTACGCCTTCCAGCAAATAGGCCAGGATTTCAGTTCACATTAATTAAAATAACATAAAGAGAAATTATGTTACAAATATGTATATTTTGGAATGATTTGGAATAAAATCATGATCTGGAAACATGAATTAAATTTGTCAAAATGTGAATGTGAACTGAAATTTCAGTATTGAAGGTGGCTACATATAATGTTTAAGCACTTTAAAGGCAATACAGCCGTTTTCAAGATTGAAAGTGGAAACACTTACTTTTCTCACTGTAAAAAAGTGGCCACCCAATTCCCACCCATTTTGAACTTATGTTTTCATTTCACTGAATCCACCTTGGGAAGTAATTTATTCTGGTGAAATTTCCCAAATGTAAACTCATGAGATCCAGGCTTCTGCTATTTACTCTCTAAGATTTAATAACTGTGCCCTTTGGGATACAGTTATAAACTACTGTTCCAACAAATACTTGTCTACCTCACTTAGTCATAGTGTACAAAGGGGTATCAAAAAGTTTGTACCCTGACCTAGATAAAACATCAGTAGGAAGATGCCGTACTTAATATAAGTTGTATACATATTCAATAACTAACGTGAAATTCATTCCTGTTAGGTGATCGTACACCAGAGGTGGAGCCTAGAATCTGAGGAAGGACGCGATGGTTGACAAAGTGGAAAGTGGAGTATCGAGCAGTGATCAAATTCCTGCATTTGCAGGGCAAGAAAGCTCTGGAAATTGACAAAGAAATGAAAGCTGTGTATGGGCAGAATTGTCCATCCTATGACACTGTAAAAAAGTGGAAACTGTAGTACCAGCGTAGTCATACAAGTGTTTTTGACGAGTCAAGAGAAGGAAGGCCATCAACTTAACGTTGATGGCCTTCCTTCTCAGTCTTCCTTGACAGTGAGACGGATGCAAAGGTTGAGCAGCTGGTGCTGAGTGACAGACGTGCGACAATTCATTTCATCGCAAATGCAGTGGGAATTAGTTATGGATCTGACCACAACATTTTACATGACCATCTCCACATGTCTAAGGTCTCCACATGATGGGTTCCAAGATTGCTGACGCCTTTTCAGAAGCAGTCTCGAATGCAATGTTCTCACCAACTGTTGGATTTGCGTAATGCGGACGTTGAGAACTTTGATTGGTTGGTGACAAATGACAAAGGCTGAGTGTACCAGTATGATCCGAAGACTGAAGACATGTCAAAGCAGTGGAAGCACACCTCCTCCCCACCTCCCAAAAATGCAAAGACCACTATAGCTGCAAAGAAGGTGATGATGTCCGTGTTTTGGGACAGAAAAGGGGTTATCCTGACAGATTACCTACCTCATGGTTCCACACTTACTGGAGAATACTACAGAAATCTTTTGAAAAAGTTATGTGATGCTCTGAGGGTGAAAAGGCGTGGAATATTAACCAAAGGTGTCCGTCTTCTGTCAGACAATGCACTGGCTCACATGGCCGTTGTCACCACCAACTTTGTTGCCTAGTGCAGCTTCGAACTACTGCAGCACCCACTCTATTCTCCTGATCTAGCACCGTTAGACTTCTTTTTTCAAGAAATGAAGAGAAACCATTACACGAACGCCACTTTGATTCATCTCAGGAAGTCATCAATGAGGTGGAATCATGTTTCAGGCAAAAAGTGCAGACTTCTTTGATCAAGGCATTAAATAACTGATCCATAGATGGGAGAAATGTGTTACTATCCATGGAGAGTACATAGAAAAGGATTAAAGTTCCTGTGAAGTTTCACCTTTCTAGGGCTATTATTTCTAGGTAAAGGTATGAACTTTTTGATATCCCCCTTCATACAACCAAATTTTCTATACTATTATGGTAAAAAGTTGCTATACTATCTAATAATATTAAGCTGTTTTCATTGCCCACTGAATATTTGCACATGATTGAAACTATTGAAGATATTCCCACAGCTGCCAAGTTTTTAACTTTCAAAAACACAACAATAAACATGCAAAACTTTTTCTGACGAGGTACCTATCAGGTGCCTCATGAGAAAAAGGTTTGCATGTTTGTTAGTTCAAGTTTAATCTTTGAAACTTTTTCTATCTTCCTAAATACAGATCTAGTTTTGCTGATGTTTTCGAAGTAATATATTTATATTTTTTTCTGAGTAATAGCTTAAAGAATCTCATAAGTGTTGTGCAACTTTTTATGCTTAGAAGGCACATAGCACTTCACAGATCCAGCTTACATTTTCATATTTCAATTGCATATTGAACTATTATGGTTATAGTTCAAGGCTATCCACCAATTACATTCTACTTTACAAACATGGAATAATCCGAGACTCGAAAGGATTTCAGGGCTTTTGAAGGGTAATTAGCTGAAAACTTATGAGAACTCTTAGCATTAATACAGGCATATGATACAAGAAACCAAGCTTATGTAGCATCAGCAAAAAAAAAAAAAAACGCTCCCATTTCACCGCTCCGTTTGTTCCAATTTCCTGTCCAGCTCAGCCTTAAATTTATTTAGGCTAACAACTTCCACAACAAAGGATGGAAGTCTGTTCCACCAACCAACTACCCGCTGGCTAAAGGCAAACTTCCACACAATTTGAACTTCTTTCCTCAATTTGAATTTATGCCCTCTAAAGTGATTATTCTGAGCAAGAATCCCATCAGCATTGAGCATGCTCAAACCATTCAAGGCTTTATACACCTCAATTAGATCACCTCACAGTTGCCTAGTCTCCGGACACTATAATATGCTTCCCATATGCAGTATTTTACATTTGTCAATGTTAAACTTCATTTGCCACTCATCAAGCCCATCTGCTCAACTTTTCTAGATCCTGTTGCAGCAGCAGCGTACTGTCATTAGTGTCCTTAACAACCCTGCCAACCTTTGTATCATTTGCAAACTTGGATTTTAAGCCTGATATACCATCATCAATATCATTTATAAATACAGAAAACAACAATGGACCCAACACTGAAGAGCAGTGTCCATTGATTACACTCTGTCTTCTCCCACTCAACCATCCCTTTATCCATAGCAGCAATTTGCCTCCAATGACACACTGCTCCAATCTGTGCAGCAGTCTTCCATGTGCAACAGTATGAAAAGCTTTTCTAAGATCCAAATATATGATATCAAAGTTATTCCCTGCATCCAGTTCCTTTGACTACATCACAGTATCCAATCAAATTGGTCAGACAAGACTTCCCCTTAACAAAACCATGCTGTGTCAGAGCTATAACTGAAGTCTTGTCTAGATGATCCTGTAGTGCTTCATTAACCAGTGCCTCCATTAATTTCCCTGGAACAGAAGTTAAACTAACAGGTCTATAATTACTTGTGTCTCCCTTTGATCCTCCTTTGTGAACTGGGATCACATTTGCACATCTCCAGTCCATGGGTACCTTCCCTGAGTCCAGGGATGCTCTCATAATTATGGCTAAGGGTTTGCTTGCTTACTTTGCTGCCTCCTTTAATATAACTGGATAGATCCTATCCGCCCCGGGTGCCTTTCTTATGTTTATCTTCAACAATTTCTCCTCCACTTTCTTCTTAGTTATTACAAAATCATCTAGCTCACTGCCAGAGTTTAATTCACCTCTGGCATTCCCTTCCCTGAATAATTCCTCATGTGTGAATGCAGATACAAAATACTCATTTGGTTTGTTAGCCACCTGAGCAGGATCATCAACAGTTGAACCATCGATATCCAGTGGACCAATCTGATTCATCCCTTTCCTTTTAGAGTTTACACAGGTAGAGGACTCTTTGCTGTTTTTCTTTGCATCCTTTGCCAAAGATTTCTCATAATCTGCCACTGCCTGCCTAACCTCTTTTGTGACTTGGTTTTAGACCGGCTTATATCTATCATAGGCTTCCATGTCACATATTAATTTATATGTATCCCATGCATTTTTCTTCTCTGCTACATATCTCATTAGTTCATCTGACATCCTTATAGGCCTAAACCTTGAACAATATTTCTTAGTTGGTATGTAAAGCCTAGTATCTTCCAAGATTAATTCTTTGAATTCTTCCCATTTTGAATTTGCTGTTGGTAACATCATCAGTTTGTCCCACCGTATAGAATTTAAATACTGTCTCAGACTACCGTAGTTGCCTTTACAAAAGCAAAAACCCTTCCCTTTATCTCTGACAGAGGTAGGCAGTTACCTCTTTGAGAGAGGCAGTTAGCTCTGAATAAATCCCACTTGAGCACACTGTGCTCACCGACACCTAGTGGTTCCTTTATCTGCAGATTCTTAATGCATGAAAAATCATTACTGATAATCAGATCAAGAGTATTACTCCCTCTAGTTGCCTCCCGAACATGCTGATTAGAAAACAATCATCCAATAAATCCACAAAAGCTTTGCTAGTGTGTGAGTGTCAATATCCGGGAAATCAAAATTCCCCATTATAAGACTCTCCGATTTACTGGCCCACTATTTCCCTGTACAGTTTTTTTATTATACTCATCAGAGTCATTAGGCTTATAATGCACTCCTACTCTCAATTTAGTTCTCCCGGTGCTTGTCGCACCAAACTGACTTGACACTGCACTGTCCAGTGATGTCGACTGGCTGCACTTTCTTGGATTTTATGTGTTTCTTAACTAATAGCATAACCCCTCCTCCCTTCCTATACACATTGTACTCCCAAATTTCCAGTTCTATATTCCTTATATCTGTGTGACACCACGTCTCTGATATCCCAACAATATCTGCCTTTGATGTTTTGACCAACACCTCAAATTCATCAAATTTATTTGATGAACTTATATCAAAACTTTATCTGGTATTCAGAAGGGGCAGCATCAACAAATATAGCTTTCATGTATCTAAATAACTTTTGGTCCACTCCCTTCTTTGTCAAAAATGTAATGATGGCACTATGCTCAAATTTCACACCATCCATGTTTTTCTTTGTGCTGATTACTTTAAATCTCTTCTATGCTTCCTTGTACTGAGCTGGACCTGCACAAATAAGATAGACATTTATAAGAATACAACAAAACTAGTTTTTTTTTAAAATCACACCTATTTATAATTAAGGTAGATAACTTAGTGAATGCCACTTGTATAAAACTGGCAGACTTTTTACCTGTCTCTAATTTATGTATGTATAGGTATCAATTCATTTTACTGATCCACAATATATCAATTCGTTTTACTGATCCACATACAATGACACACACTACCCAGTCAGTTTGCTTCTTGATGTGTTCTTGTGCTAAATGTCTATGTTTTTTAATTTATTTATATGTTTTTTAATTTAATATTTCATCCTTAATAATGTTTATAAAAAAAAGTTATTACTTACTGACTTACTACATGATGATAAAGTTTTGCACACAGAAACCTCTGGTACACAGCCATTTTCTTGACACACACACACACACGATTATTATTATTATTACAGTCGATTCCGGTTATTTTGAATGCATCGGGACTAGTGCATTTTGGCCCAATTAAATGGCTGCCCCAATTATCCGAAGTTTCACGTTAATAGTTAAAAATACAATGGACTCCCACTTTACAATTGGTTAACTGTACAATCAAATCACGTTACAATAGAGTCACCACAGTAAAGTACCGCTCACTATACGATGTATAGTAAGCGTCGGTCATTGTGATCACGTTTGTGAATTGAATTTTAATTCTATTAAACAGCGATTCTAATTAGCGAAAATAGCAGGAATATTATCCACGGGCTATACAAGTAAAGATATATTAAGCACAAATTTACCCTTTATTGCCTTACCAATTAAAAAAATAAATGATACATTAAAATCAGAAGAATTAATACGTACTGTAATATGTACATACTAACTAGTTGACATTTCTGTTCACTGACATTTGTGGGTGGGGGTTAAAATTTAAAACAGTAGAAAGATAAGAAATCAATAACAAAGAGCATTGCACACACAAATTGCAAGTAACATGATATGTGCAAGTGAGAATGGAGTAACAAGTTACAAAGCTTTAAAAATAGGAATGAAGAGAAGATTCTGAAAATTATTTTTTTTATATGATTGAAGATTCCATGGAAGTGTAAACACATTTCACCATAATAACCCACATAATTTCAGCTGTCGGTATCACAAATTCAATAAGATTGAGTTTGCTATCCGTTTATGATAGATTGCACTAACAGAAAAGCCCAATAAACATATGTCTGCTGAATTGTTTTTTTTTTTTTTTTTTTTAATTTTTGTGACCTTCAGAAATCCGACCGTACCACGTGGTTCGGTCGGAGATAGTTGTACTCCAGTGCTGCCGTCTTCTGCCCCAATTAAACGGCATGTTGTCCCAATTAAGCGAAGTAAACCCTGGCTATTTTCTCGATTGGATTCTGTTTTTTCAGATTTGCCCCAAATAAACGGCTGTCCTGATTAACCAGTGGCCCAAATAACCAGAATCCACTGTATTATTAATTATTAAAATGAGTGTATATTTGCTGCATTTTTAGCTTGATATTTCACTCTTAAAAATGTTGATGAAAGGAAAAGGCCAGTGGTAGAGTGACTGTTTTATTCACAAATACAAATGTCCCATTCTATATCCAAAATTTTTGGTTATGTTTGTTATGTTATTTGGTTTTTAGGAGCATTAGCAACTAAGGCCATATTGCTCTGGGATATGCGGTGGTCATTCCCTGACCTTTCCGCATCCTCCGTATTTGGTGGTGACGGGCTTGAACCCCGGTCTAATCAAGAAGCGTGTGCTACGCACTGCTGCTCCTTCCCACCTGGCTATGGAGGCGCCCAAAAATTTTTTTTTTTTTTTTTTTGGTTTCAGATATGACAGTGTGTGTGTGGTATGATATAACTGGCCTAGTTTCAGGTTTGGCTAGGCTAATTTTCATCTTAATTCAAGAAATCCCAAAAAATTCTTTCTGTCATTGACAGCGTAAGATATAAGATCTTACAAGTTAATTTAAATAAAGATATTGGGGTTGTTTTTCACAGAGTAAGATATTAATCAGAAAAAAAAGATATAGTGATGGTGTAAGATAAAGAAAAAGTTACAAATAAAATAAAATAAAGATAGTGGGTCTTTCACAAGGTAAAATTAAATCAGAAGAAAGTTAAATTTAGTGAAGGGATGGGTTGAGCGTGAGAATAAATAGTAGCAAACAGATAAATTTTCAACTCCCAATATACACAAAAACAAACAGGGACAGCAGGACTAGGTAGCGGGGGTCATTTGTGAATAGGTGTGAAAAGGGTTGCTCGAGAACAAACAATGAGACGGAAGACAGGATTAGACGAGGCGCTTCCTTTGACTGGTAACACCGTCAGACCTAAACAGGAAGTGGGTGCACTTCCAGTGTTCGGTTCCAAATTAAGACCGGCATCTGGCTGACGGAGATGTGAATTTTCTGATGCTTCAGAAGGCAAGGTGCGAAATGAAAACGAGTGTTTGTGGAGGTGGCCAGTCAACATAAAAGGGTTATACTGCCTGGGAAGAAAAATTAAGAATATTCAAAAAGGAGGTTGGATTGCGCACTAAGGAGACAGCTTGAGAGAAAGGCATTAGCGAATGACACAGAACGGGGAATTAAGTAGTAAGGGGAGGATTGGTTGGAGTCCCGAGCATAGGTGTGCCAGTCTTGAGGGGTACTATAGAGTTTGGCGAACAAAAAGAGAGAGTATGGAATCAGAGGGGGATCAGATGGGAGAGAAAAAAATAAAGGATGAAGGAGTTTTGAAAGGATTGTAAGAGAAGGATAGTGATGAGGTGGTCGACGAATAAATAATGTCAAAGTGAGGTTATTGGAGTTGTCAGGGAGTTTGCAAAATTTAGTGAAATGAGAAAGAAAAATTCTCACAGATGACCAAGTCCACCGCTGTAGGCTATGATACCCAGGAAGATCTTGGAAGACAAATTGTAAATTCAGAAAGAATATAGCAGGCCTGGAATAGAAGTAGCAGCCCTGGAGCAGAAGAAGCGTATCCGGCAGGCAGAGTAGCAGATCCCAAAAGCTGTGTAGCAGTCCTACAGTTCGCACGATATTTCCCTGGAAGCTGTAAGGTGTTGCGCTATACGGAGGAGGATCGCAGTCCTAAATAAAGAAAGATGGAAGGCCCTAACGGAGACATCCCGCCAGTTATTATAAGTGCCTAGATAGCATAATAAGTACTCCGTAACTAATATAAAGGAGTATAGAAACAAAGATAAGAGAATAAATTAAGGGAGGTCATATGGGAATATATACAATAAAGTATATGCTTGTAAAGGTAGATGAGAAAAATATTGTAGTTGGAATATGGTAAAGGATGGAGAATAGATAGATATGGTGAATTTACTATTGAATAAATGGATGTAAAGTAAGAAATTTTGGATGGGGAAATTAAAGGGTATGATAGAGATAAATGCTTTCATATGTTGATCCAGATGTAATGTAATGACCAAGTTAGGAGTTTTGTTGTATAGTGCTGGTGTAAACCTGATTAATAAGATTAATGCTAGTTGAAGGATGGTGTTGATTGTATCAAGTTAAAGTTAGCTGGAGAAGGTTTGTCATTTGCATCTCCAAATAAGAAAGAAGTATTGTATAAAAAGAAAGATTTGAATGTGGACACTGAATTTGATCCATTAAAGAAAGGATCTGATTTACGTTGTAGAAGTTAGCATAAATTAATTTCATGGAAGTGCTATTAGCCTTGTAGTAAAAAAAAAAAAAAAAATGATGTGCATGAATGTAAATTAACATGACCATTTAATCCATACCATATAGATAGTGTTATTACGTTGTAATATGTGCTTAAATATTGATCAAGTTCCTTTCTGTAAACATGTGTAATAAATAAATTGTATATAGCCTTAAATTAAAGTTGTGCTTTGTCATTTTGAACACCCAGCCAAAATCTGAAGGAGGAATACACTTAATATAGAAACTCCCTAGAGCCTGAGTTCTTCTGTGAGGTACACAAGTCAGATGCAAAAGTGGGGTACAGTAAAGGTTCAAAAATAAATACATAAAGATAAGATAAATGAAAAGTGCAACCCCCACAACAGGATTTGAAACCAGGCTTTACAGCAAGGAGACAAGCAACCAATCCACCACCCAGCTTTACTGTTCTTATTGAGTTGAAGCGATGTCCACTGCAATGCCATCTTTGATTTTGTATTCTGTGACTTCAGACTTGCTAATTCAAACAAATCTGCATTTTTAGCATTAAAAAAAAGATTGTCAAAATGTAGGCTCACTAAGGCATTAAGCAACTGCTCAAAAATATTGGACCAATAGTTAAGATAATCAAATTTGATGCAGTTGAAACAAACAGAAATTTATTTTGCCTGCTGAATTGTACAAAAAACATTAACATAAAGAATAAAGAATAAACTGGATAGATTTAAAGCACATATGTGCAACTATATTCACGCTGGCAACATCTGGCCTGCGGCAACCTTCCATGTGACCTGCAACCGATACAGAAAATATATTTAAAATACTGTAAAGTGTAAATTCTGCTATGAAAGATAATTTTATAATTTTGTAGAAGTATAAGTGTTTGGTTAAATAAAATAAATAATATAATAATGTTAATTCATATATATGCCTAAAATGAAATAAAATTAAGTTAGCTATTTAGGCAAAATTGACTCCATTCTACTTGATGCAATTTTAACATGTACAAGTCCAAATCGTTATTTTAGATACGTTTATCCTCATATCCCTGACAACTCATTCACAGTTGGAGCCAAAAAAATCTTACTTTGTTCATATTTTTGCCTTTCTTTGCTGTGAACTATTTTTAAGTAATTAATTAATTACAGGAACTTATTTCACTTATTTCTTGGAAACTTGAACTAACTGGCAACTCGGGTAAATGAGCTACGTTTAGACCAGCAACTGTGGTCCTGCTGACTCTTGGAGTCATAATATTTTTGTTTGTGTTACTGTGTTTGTGTTTACTTCATAAGTTTGATCATTGATTTTTGATGAACAATAACCCTTACAATGTCTTTGTCAAACAAAAGAAAGCTATCCTACAAGAGAGTGTTCCAAGAACGGTGGACAAATGATTATTTTTTTATTGAATCAAAAAACAAATCCATGTGCTTAATCTGTTCTGAAACTGTTTCTGTCTTCAAGGAATACAATATTAGGCATCGTTATAATACGAAACAGTGAATATCATAAACTTCAAGAAGAAATTAGAAAGATGAAACTAGAAAAATTGATGAAACAGACTAAGAGCCTGACTACATTCTTTTTAAAAAAGCAAAATTATCTGACAACATTTTGCTTGCAAGTTATATTGTATCAGAGAAAATTTCCAAGCACTCAAAAAGGTACTCTGATGGTGAATTTGTCATGGAGCTTAACCTCTGTTGTTAATATTTTGTATCCAGAGAAGAATGAAGAGTTTGATGTCATTAGCTTGAGGAAATTTCTGCAGATGATAGGAAAAAAAAAAAAAAGCTTGGCAATGCTAGCTTCTAAATTTGAGTCATTTTTGTTGGCTCTCAATGAAAGCACTGATATATCGGATATGGCCCAGCTGGCAATTTTTATTCGTGGGATTGATAGTGCTTTTTCTAAAACTGAAGAAATACTTTGCCTTCGAAGTATGAATGATAGATATTACCACATGATATCAGGTGATGATATTTTCAATGAACTAAAAGCATCCATGAAGAAATTTAACCTTTCTTTTGATAAGCTTGAAAGTGTGTCAACAGATGGGACTCCAGCAATGGTCGGAAATAAGGTGGGTCTAAATTCCAAAATAAAATCAGAAATACATTTCCTCAACTTGGAAGAAAAAGATTTTACTTCTTTTCACTGTTTGATACACCAGGAGAACTTGTGTGCTAAATCTCTTAAATTTGCAAATGTGATGAAAGTTGTGGTCTCAACCATTAAATTTATAAAATCAAAGCGGCTCAACCACTGCCAGTTCAAGCTATTCCTTGAAGAACTTGATAATGAATATGGAACACTGGCCTATTACTGTGAAGTTCATTGGCTAAGCAAAGGAAAAATGCTTCAGCACTTTTACAATCTTAGAGAAGAAGTCTGTATCTTTATGGAGATGAAAGGCAAATCTGTTCCAGAACTAGAAAGTATTGAATGGACATGTGATCTTGCATTTCTTGTTGATATCATGTCTCATTTAAACGAACTAAATCAGAAAATACAAGTAAAAAATCAGTTAGTTCATGAACTTTATGCCCATATAAAAGCTTTTCAAACCAAACTTCAGCTTTGAGAAAGACAACTTAGAGATGGTGACACTTACCACTTTCCAACTTTAGCCAATCACAATAGTTCTGAGTATATTTCATATGCTGATGAATCATTAGCCGTGAAATCTGTGTCAAAAGACCCACCTTATTTTTGACCATTGCTGGAGTCCCATCTGTTGTCACACTTTCAATCTTATCAAAAGAAAGATTAAATTTCTTCATGGATGCTTTTAGTTCATTGAAAATATCATCACCTGTGGTAATATCTATCATTCATACTTCGAAGGCAAAGTATACAATTGTCAAAAGACACAAATTTCACACTATTTTCATATGCTTTTAATGCAGATATTTATCGGGCGAGAAAAGAACTGCAAATGGAACTAACTGAACTTAAAAGCAATGATCTTCTTCAACAGAAATTTCAACATGTTTCTCTATTGGAATTCTATGCCTCTCTTCCATTAAACTGCTTTCCATGAATGATAAAATTTGCTAGAAAACATGCTTCAATTTTTGGCAGTACCTATAAATGTGATCAGCTATTTTCAAGAATGAAATTCACCAAATCTAAAACAAAATCAAGATTGACAAACATGCATTTAGAAAGCAACTTGAGGGTAGCCACAACTTCTATTCCCACTAGCCTTGAAAAATTTGTAAAAGATTCTCAAGCGCAAGTATCTCACTAACTGTAAGTAAATTGGTTACATTTTTTTTTCTAATAAACTTTGTTTCTATAATTATACAATTATCAAAATTACAATATATATTTTTAGAATCTGATGAATAGTGATTAGATATATGACAATATTACTGCTTCAACTATATCATTTCTTAATATTTCTTAATTCATAATTTTTATGATTTATTTATAATAAAACAGTTGCAATTTTATTATTTTATGTTACAAGTTATGACTATTAGGTAAATTTGCCATTCTTTCAGTAGCGTGGTCTGAATCAGGATGGACTTAGTCTTGTGTGGCCAGCTGAACAAAAACGGTTGCCCAGGCCTGCTCCAGAAGAAAGAGGATGAATCAGATTGGTTTACTGATATCGATGGTTCAACTATTGATGATTCTGCTCGGGTAGCTGAAAAACTGAATGAGTATTTGCATCTACATTCACACATGAGGAATTCTGTAGGGAAGTGGAGACCAGAAGCTATTCAAACTCTAACAGGGAGTTAAATAATTTTGTAATAACTAAGAGCAAAGTGGAGGGGAAATTGCTGAAGTTAAAAATACAGAAGGCACCTGGGGTGGATGGGCCCTATACAGTTACATTAAAGGAGGCAGTAAATTAAGTAAGCAGGCCTTTAGCCATGATTATGAAGGCATCCTCATAATCATGGCTAAGGGCCTGATTACAGTAATTATGAGTACAGTAATACCCCGACTTACGCTACCCCGACTTACGCGAACTCGGAGTTACGCGGTTCTTGATTTTTTCGTTTGGCAACGCTGCCGCCCACTATCTTCAAGGTCGTTTTTCATATGTTATCGATATACGGTGCGACGGCGGAGAATGAGAGCGAAAGATGAACAAAATTCAACTTTTCTTCTTTTATGTTTTTTATATCAGTGAAGGGGAAACACATTTCACCATAATAACGTAAAAACCAACACAATTCCAGCTATCGATATAATCGCAAATGCAATTAGATCGAGTTTACTACCAGTTTATAACAGATTTCACTAGCAGAAACGCAACTGGATTTTTATTGTTTTATGGTAGTAACCCCTAGAAATGTGAGGTGTTAATAGCGTATCTCTGCCTTTATGGTGTTGTTTATTCAGTTGCTACATGCGCGCAGCTTTGTTTATGCGTATCCAGCGTGCCTCCTCGTTTTGTAATTGTGCTTTATTCCCTAAAAATGAGTAAAATACTTAATTAAAAGGTGTGAAAAGGAAGCGTCCTGGTGAAGACTGCAGATTCAGAGAGAAAAAGAAAAGCAATTATCGATAAACAGAGGCGGACTGGGTCAAAAATTCTTACCGGGGAAAATTTATAGTGGCCTCATACTATGGTTTATGGCCAAAATCACACTGGCCCACTGGGGTTTCCCCGGTAAGGCTTATGGCCAGTCCGCTTCTGTCGATAGAGAAAAAATATGAAATTGTGAAACGCTTTGAGCGAAATGAAAGACCATGTGACATTGCACGTGCTACAGGCCTAAATGAAGCAACGGCGAAAAGCACATGACAGTTGCAAACTTGACAGGTTGAAAATTGAAAAGGGCTCAATTGTAAAGGGCTTAAAATTTTTAGAAAACAGACTCCAACGAAGAACGCGTTATAGCTACAAAGCAAGGAATAAAAAAATTATTCGCTTGCTACGAAGAAATTCTGCGTGAAAAAAAGAACGCGCTGTGTCGTCAGATGAATTTGTTAGATTTTATGAAGCCATCGACATCGAAATAACTTTTTAACGTAAGTCATTTGTTTTTTTAATACATATTTTGTATTAATATGTATAAAGAACTGCAATTTTATTAATATTTTTCTTCAAAACTAGTGTTTTTGTTAGTCCTTGGTCCCAATTAAGCAAAATTTATATGTATTTATATGCAAAGTTGTACCCCGACTTACGCGATTTTCGTCAGACCCGCCTATCGCGTAACTTCGGGGTATTACTGTAATTACAGACCTGTTCAGGGGAACAGGTCTTTAATTTTTTTTTAACTTCTGTTCTGGGGAAAATAATGGAGTCACTGGTTCCAGTGGTTTCCAACCTTTTTTTTTAATAACGGCACCCCTAAGTAATTTATTTTATTTGGCGGCACCCCTACTCAATTTTCTGCCTGTTAGATCTGATTTTGTGTGTGTGTGTGTGTGTGTGTGTGTGTGTGTGTGTGTGTGTGTGTGTGTGTGTGTGTGTGTGTGTACATAATATTAAAAAAATATATGTTATATATTTATTATAATAATATAATTATAAAAATTACATTTCATAATACAAATTATATTTATATATGCAGTATATAATTTTATTCTTTATATAGAGGCACTAAATAAACATCAATTATAGATCACCACAAAATTAAAAAGATACTGTACACCATTTTATAAGTTTAAGTAACTTAAACCCAAATTATGTGGCACCCTAGGAATGTTGTTGCGGTATCCTAAGGTGCCACGGCACCCCGGTTGAAAATCACTGGGTTAAATAAACACTGCAGGATCATCTAGAAAAGACTACAGTTATAGCACAGACACAGAATGGGTTTGTTAAGGGGGTCTTGTCTGACCAATTTGATTGGATACTATGATATGGTCACAAAGGAACTGGATGCAAAAAAATAATTTTGATATCATAAAGACTTTTTACTTATGTAAACTTTAGAAGGAAGGAAGGAAGGGGATAAATCAGATTAGTTCACTTGATGATAGTGGTTCAACTGTTGATGATTGTGCTCAGATAGCAGGCAAACAATGAGTATTTCACATCTACATTCACACATGACGAATTCTGTAAGGAAGGGGAGAACAGAAGTTTACTAAACTCAAGCAGTGAGCTAAATGTTTTTGTAATAACGGAGAGCAAAGTGGAGGAAAAATTGTTGAAGTTAAACATAAAAAGGCACCTGGGGCAAATGGAATCTATCTAGTTATATTGAAGGAGGCAGCAAGGGAAGCAAGCAAACTCTTAGCCATAATTATGAGAGCATCTATATTCATGGGAGGTTCCCATGGACTGGAGATGTGCAATTGTATCCCCAATTCACAAAGGGGCTCTCAATAATTATTATAATTATTATAGACCTGTTTAGTTTGACTTCTGTTCCAGAGAAAATAATGGAGTCACTGGTTAAAGAAGTAATACAGGATTCACCTAGACAAGACTGCAGTAATATTTCAGACAGCATGGGTTTGTTAAGGTTTCTTGTCTGACTAATTTGATTGGATACTATGTGGTCACAGTGGAACTGGATGCAAAAAATAATTTTGATATAATATACAGTCAGTCCTCATATAGCATGATAGTTATGTTCCTAGAAACCCTCGTGCAATGCAAAATCGTGCAATATAAACAGGCACTATGGGAAAAATAGGGTTAGGTGCCGACCACCCAAGATTGAACACACATTTGTAACCAAAACATTACCAAACACAATAAATTATCGCAATGAAATACGTAAGTATTTTATTACGACTATTACGTAATAAAATATTGCTAATGCTTTTGCTTCTATTGTAAGCAAACTTGTTTTTTTGTTTGACTTTCTATCCAAACAGATGACAGCCATTCCATCTCTTCCAATTCTTTGTGTCTTAATCTAATGGATTTTAATTACACTTTGAGTTGTTCCTGCTATGAAAGTTGTTTTTATCTTCTCTGCATTCTTCATTATTCTCAGCGTTGCTTCATTTAGGCCTGTAGCACTTGCAATATCAAATGGTCTTTCATTTCGCTCAAAGCGTTACACAATTTCATATTTTTTCTCTATCGACAGAGGCGGACTGGCCATAAGTCTTACCAGGGAAACTCCGGTGGGCCAGTGGCCAGTGTGATTTTGGCCATAAACGCTAGTATGAGGCCACTACAAATTTTCCCAGGTAAGAATTTTTGACCCAGCCTGCCTCTGTTTATCGATATTGCTTTCCTTTTTCTCTCTAAATTTGTAGTGTCTTCACCAGGACGCTTCCTTTCCACACCTTTTAAGTATTTTACTCATTTTTAGGAAATAAAGCACAATTACAAAATGAGGAGGCACACTTGATACACATAAACAAAGCTGCATGCATGTAGCAACTAAATAAACAACACCATAAAGGCACACTATACGAGAGAGACACTATGAACACCTCACTAGCTCATATTTTACTAAAGCACATTTCTGGAGGTTACTACCATAAAACAATAAAAACAATTTCCAGCTGCGTTCCTGCTAGTGGAATCTGTTATAAACTGGAGTAAACTCAATCTAATTGCATTTGCAATAATACCAATAGCTGAAATTGAGTGCGTTTTTACGTTATTATGGTGAAATGTGTTTCCCCTTCACTGATATATTGTAAACACAAAGGCGAATTGTGCATAAGTGAATTCAGTTTGTGTTATATACGATATCGTTCTCCTATTTATAAATCGTGTATTACTGAATTCGTGTAGTGTAAACACATGTTATATGAGGACTGACTTTACTTGGATTTCAGGAAAGCTTTTGATACTGTTGCACATGGAAGACTACTGTACAAGCTGGAGCATTATGGCATTAAGGGCAAGTTGCTACAATGGATAAAAGGATGGATGAGTGAGAGAAGACAGTTGTAATCAATGGAGATACTGTTCTTCATGGACTAATGTTATTAGTGGAGTTCCCCAGGGGGGGATCCATGTTGGGCCCATTGTTGTTTTGTATATTTATCAGTGATATCAATGAACGTATATCAGGCTTAATGTCCAAATTTGCAGACGATATGAAGGTTGGTAGGGTTGCTAATGACAGTAAGGACAGTATGGTACTGCAACAGGAACTAGAAAAGTTGAGCAGATAGGCTGAGAGGTGGCAACTGAAGTTTTAACATTGACAAATGCAAAGTACTGCATATGGGTAGCAGTAACCCTAGAGTAACATACCAACTGTGTGGTATCACATTCAGGGTAGTGGAGAATGAAAAAGACCTGGGGGTAATTGTGCAGTCAGATATGAAGTTTTCTGAGTAGTGCAGACAGGGTGTAAGAGTAGCTCAAGGGGTCTTGTCAATGATATATAGGAATTTTTCTAGCAGGGATAAGGAGGTGTTATCCCCTTGTATAAAATAATGGTCAGGCCACACCTTGAGTACTGTGTACAGGTCTGGAGGCCTGATTTTAGGAAAGATGTTGAGCTACTAGAATGAGTACAGTGAGTGGAACAAATGGTTGCTGTTATCAAAATAGGCTTAAGTTCAACAAATTGCAGCATCTGGAAACTAGGCACCTGCAAGGTGATCTGAATGAGGTGTATAAGGCCTTGAACAGTTTGAGCAAGCTCAATGCTGATGGGATTCTTCCTTTTGCTCAGATTCTGCACCTGAGGGGGTATAAATTCAAACTGAGGAAAGGCGCCTGATGCTATATAAGCTTGCATTTTGCATTATATGCCTCTACTAATGCTAAATGTGCTACCATTAGCAATTCACTACAATTAGTGCACCGAACATAAATGTGGGAAAAATGAAAATAAATGCAGCAGCTCATTGATTAGTGAGGATTATGCTCTGTTTTTCTTGGGAATAATTAAAAAGGCTTATTAGTATTTCATACTTGATCTTACATTTTTGCTGTTTGCATGATAAGTAATATAGATTTCTGGAATTTTAAATGGAGAAATCTAAGAAAACACTTATTGACAACTACTGAGAGTTTCAGCTGTGTGGAGAGGGTAGTGAATAGCACAAATTGGTTAAAATTTGGTCTGGGTCTCTTTGATCCAGAAAGACTAATTAAAGGTTAATACAAAGGGTACTAGGAAAGTTTTGCAATATGACGCAACAATGAATCACAGGAAGCTGCTTGTTGCTGCATATTGAGACATGTTCATACGTGCATAGTAGCCGCCGCGCCAAGTCGATGGGCTCAGTTATTCATTAGTAGTGAGAGTGTAAAGTGCTTGCGATGGCATCGTGGTCACGAAATGAGATAAGGACAGTTTTGCGGTATAATTTCGTGCGTGGTTTAACCATAGACCAGTGCTTAGAAGAAATGACTCTTGCACTAGCTGATGATTGTCCACATTGTACAACGATATTCAGGTGGTATAGAGAATTCCAAAGGGGAAATTTCACTCTGGAGGATTCTGAGAGGCCGGGAAGGCCACGAACGTCAGTTACGGAGGAAAACGTTACTGTGTGAGGAAAATGCTTGACGAAAACAGGCGAGTGACCTACCAACAGATAGAGGATACTTTGGGCCTAAATGCACCAGCAATTCGTTTGATTCTGCAAGATCATTTGCACGTGAAGAAACTTTGTTCTCTCTGGGTGCTGCATCAACTGACTGAAGAGCAGATGACACGACGTGTGACTTGGTGCCGGGAGATGTTAAAAAAGTTTGATAAGGGACAATCTCGGTATGTGAACAACATCGTGACAGGTGACGAGACTTGGCTGTACTATTACGATCTGCTGACCAAGGCTCAAAACAAAGTTTGGGTCTTTGATGATGACGACACACCCGTAATTGTCAGAAAATCCCGATCTGTAAAGAAGAAAATGATAGCTGTATTTTTCAAATCGAGTGGAATTGTGGAACGTGTCGTTTTGGACACGCAGAAGACAGTCACAGCTAAGTGGTATACTGAACAATGCCTGCCTAAAGTCATTGGATCTATGAAGAACCTGCGGCCAAAGTCAAGAATGGACACCTGGTACCTCCATCACGAAAATGCTCCAGCTCACCGCGCCAAAGCCTGCACCGAATATTCGACCACGACAGGACTGAAACTTCTCGAGCACCCTCCCTACAGTCCAGACCTTGTTCCCTGCGACTTTGCACTGTTCCCGCATGTGAAAATGAAGCTAAAAGGGAGGTGGTTTTCCAGTGATGAGGACCTTCTACGGGCTTGGGACAACGAGTGTGCTTTACTCCCTAGTGAAACTTGGCAGAACTGGTTTAAAGATTGGTTTCGGAGGATGGAGAGGTGTATTGAATGTAGAGGAAATTACTTTGAAAAAATTAAATAAACAAAGCTGTATTGCAAAACTTTCCTAGTACCCTTTGTAAAGTTAATAAAAATGTATTTAATATTCATATCTATAAAAAGTTGTATTTCAGAATCACTGTCAAGAGTGTCTGAAATACCACTGTTGTCACTTTTATACCACTGTAAAATTGATTTTGTCTTATGTAATAGAAATATAACCTATTTTTATTCTGTGTCCTACAACTAGATATCATTCTAGTTATTTATTTATTTTTTTTCATTTTCTACAAATATCTACTTTCCAGTGATTTGCAGCTTTTTTTTTATCCCTAGTTCTGAAAATTAAGATAAGGGGGTTTTCATTAGAGTTTATCAGCCACTGAATTAATATATAGTGAACCCTCAATTTTATGGACCACCATGGGGAATGGGAATGTCTGTTAAATCAAGTTTGAGATCATTTGTAACCCACATAATTGAAAATTGAAACGGTTAATATGCCTGTATTAGAAACCTTTAAATAAAGTTAAGCAATAAAAAAACAAGCTTTTAATTACTTTGTTGGCTGATGCACATCATACTATAAGATAATTTACAGAAACTATGAAGCGGTACTCTGGTGATAATCATTTTTTTCATCCATTAAATTGAGGATTTACTGTATTCTTAAATTTTCTTGGATCAAAAATTTATAAGATTAAATAAAAATAGAATTATAAAATAAAGGATTTATATATTTTTATAAAACCACAAAGAAAGCAAAATAATATGGTTGATCTTACGTTGCTCCTTCTGGCAATATGATTTTGACAGTGGCATCATCAATAATGCTGTCATCAAACACATGGTCAACAAAGCGCATTTTTAAAATATAGTAATCACCTTTAAAAGAATTGCCTACAGTAAATATCACATATAAATGTATTATAAGAAACAAATAGCTATAAATTAATGTTGTATTATTAGCAAAAAATATTATTACTTACTACAGACCACATTATCCCAATGTAAGAACTTTTTTTTCAATATTAAAATGAAAATGGCTTCAGTGTCACTCACCTTATATTCATATATAAGGTGAGTGAGCAAGAGAAATGCTTGAAAAATGAAAGTTAAAGAACCACAAGTCACAAATTTATGCGGGCGCCTCCGTAGCCAGGTGGGAAGGAGCAGCACTGCGTAGCAGACGCTTCTTGATTAGACCGGAGTTCGAGCCCGTCACCACCAAATACGGAGGATGCGGAAAGGTCAGGGAATGACCACCGCATATTCTCGGAGCAATATGGCCTTAGTTGCTAATGCTCCTAAAAAAAAAACCAAATAACAAAATAACAAATTTATGCAGGGTAGCATTATGGTGATAGTGTGCATCATAACACTACCCAGTACATGGGTATTTTTATGATTCAAACTAACAAGGTCAAGGTGTTTTTGCTTTGACTGCTGTATCCAGGGTTCCCCCTATAAGCCATGGTAGCATCCGAAAGGGATAAAGTCAAGGCCGGCAAGATTAAGGGGAGGTCCCTATGGACTGGAGAAGTGTGAATATATCCTAAATTCATAAATGGGTTAAAAGGGCAACATGAGTAATTACAGGCCTGTCAGCTAAGCGTCTGTTCCAGGGAAAATAATGGAACCACTGGTTAAAGAAGTAATGCAAGACCATTTGGATAGGCATGCAATTTTACTTCAATCACAGCATGGCTTTGTCTAGGGGCGGTCTTGTCTCACCAACCTGTCACCCACATTATCCCAATGTAAGAACTTTTTTTTCAATATTAAAATGAAAATGGCTTCAGTGTCACTCACCTTATATTCATATATAAGGTGAGTGAGCAAGAGAAATGCTTGAAAAATGAAAGTTAAAGAACCACAAGTCACAAATTTATGCGGGCGCCTCCGTAGCCAGGTGGGAAGGAGCAGCACTGCGTAGCAGACGTTTCTTGATTAGACCGGAGTTCGAGCCCGTCACCACCAAATACGGAGGATGCGGAAAGGTCAGGGAATGACCACCGCATATTCTCGGAGCAATATGGCCTTAGTTGCTAATGCTCCTAAAAAAAAAACCAAATAACAACAAAATAACAAATTTATGCAGGGTAGCATTATGGTGATAGTGTGCATCATAACACTACCCAGTACATGGGTATTTTTATGATTCAAACTAACAAGGTCAAGGTGTTTTTGCTTTGACTGCTGTATCCAGGGTTCCCCCTATAAGCCATGGTAGCATCCGAAAGGGATAAAGTCAAGGCCGGCAAGATTAAGGGGAGGTCCCTATGGACTGGAGAAGTGTGAATATATCCTAAATTCATAAATGGGTTAAAAGGGCAACATGAGTAATTACAGGCCTGTCAGCTAAGCGTCTGTTCCAGGGAAAATAATGGAACCACTGGTTAAAGAAGTAATGCAAGACCATTTGGATAGGCTTTTTTTTTTTTTTTTTTGGTTTTTTTTTTTTTTTTTAGGAGCATTAGCAACTAAGGCCATATTGCTCCGGGATATGCGGGGGTCATTCCCAGACCTTTTCCGCATCCTCCGTATTTGGTGGTGACGGGCTCGAACCCCGGTTTAATCAAGAAGCGTGTGCTACGCACTGCTGCTCCTTCCCACCTGGCTACGGAGGCGCCTTTTGGATAGGCATGCAATTTTACTTCAATCACAGCATGGCTTTGTCTAGGGGCGGTCTTGTCTCACCAACCTGTCACCCACATTATCCCAATGTAAGAACTTTTTTTTCAATATTAAAATGAAAATGGCTTCAGTGTCACTCACCTTATATTCATATATAAGGTGAGTGAGCAAGAGAAATGCTTGAAAAATGAAAGTTAAAGAACCACAAGTCACAAATTTATGCGGGCGCCTCCGTAGCCAGGTGGGAAGGAGCAGCACTGCGTAGCAGACGCTTCTTGATTAGACCGGAGTTCGAGCCCGTCACCACCAAATACGGAGGATGCGGAAAGGTCAGGGAATGACCACCGCATATTCTCGGAGCAATATGGCCTTAGTTGCTAATGCTCCTAAAAAAAAAACCAAATAACAACAAAATAACAAATTTATGCAGGGTAGCATTATGGTGATAGTGTGCATCATAACACTACCCAGTACATGGGTATTTTTATGATTCAAACTAACAAGGTCAAGGTGTTTTTGCTTTGACTGCTGTATCCAGGGTTCCCCCTATAAGCCATGGTAGCATCCGAAAGGGATAAAGTCAAGGCCGGCAAGATTAAGGGGAGGTCCCTATGGACTGGAGAAGTGTGAATATATCCTAAATTCATAAATGGGTTAAAAGGGCAACATGAGTAATTACAGGCCTGTCAGCTAAGCGTCTGTTCCAGGGAAAATAATGGAACCACTGGTTAAAGAAGTAATGCAAGACCATTTGGATAGGCATGCAATTTTACTTCAATCACAGCATGGCTTTGTCTAGGGGCGGTCTTGTCTCACCAACCTGTCACCCACATTATCCCAATGTAAGAACTTTTTTTTCAATATTAAAATGAAAATGGCTTCAGTGTCACTCACCTTATATTCATATATAAGGTGAGTGAGCAAGAGAAATGCTTGAAAAATGAAAGTTAAAGAACCACAAGTCACAAATTTATGCGGGCGCCTCCGTAGCCAGGTGGGAAGGAGCAGCACTGCGTAGCAGACGCTTCTTGATTAGACCGGAGTTCGAGCCCGTCACCACCAAATACGGAGGATGCGGAAAGGTCAGGGAATGACCACCGCATATTCTCGGAGCAATATGGCCTTAGTTGCTAATGCTCCTAAAAAAAAAACCAAATAACAACAAAATAACAAATTTATGCAGGGTAGCATTATGGTGATAGTGTGCATCATAACACTACCCAGTACATGGGTATTTTTATGATTCAAACTAACAAGGTCAAGGTGTTTTTGCTTTGACTGCTGTATCCAGGGTTCCCCCTATAAGCCATGGTAGCATCCGAAAGGGATAAAGTCAAGGCCGGCAAGATTAAGGGGAGGTCCCTATGGACTGGAGAAGTGTGAATATATCCTAAATTCATAAATGGGTTAAAAGGGCAACATGAGTAATTACAGGCCTGTTAGCTAAGCGTCTGTTCCAGGGAAAATAATGGAACCACTGGTTAAAGAAGTAATGCAAGACCATTTGGATAGGCATGCAATTTTACTTCAATCACAGCATGGCTTTGTCTAGGGGTGGTCTTGTCTCACCAACCTGGTAGGTTACTACGATGCAGTAACCAAGGAACTGGATACAACAAAAAATTCTGACATCATATAGTTGGATTTCAGTAAGGCTTTTGATACTTTTACACATACTTGTACAAACACTTGGACTGCTTGTACAAACTGGAGCAATGTGGCATTAAGGGCATGTTACTGCTAGGGATAAAGGGATGGTTAATCATTGATCAGTTCGGCCCTGGAGAGATTGTGCAAGGCTCAGGGGTAGAAATGTTTTTCAGCCTGGTCTGTGCTTGTTGACAGGAGAGACTACTTCTACAGGGATGGGGTACACTTAAATAGAAAAAGGGAGCAAGAATATCTGCTGATGCTATTGAGGCAGCATTAGGTGGGTTGGAAAACTGCTAGCTTGGAGAGATACTCAGACAAAGTTTAACAATGGCCGCAGGCAGAGAAAAGTGATTCTTGTACTGCTTCTATTAGAATGAGCAGCAGCATGGAAAGCAAGGCAATGGAGATTTCCAGGACTGTTGGAAGTCATCGTGGAATACATGGGCTGTGTTAGGGTAACTAAGAGTAGAAACAGGTGCATGTACACCAATGCTAGGAATATAGTTAATAAATTTGACGGGCTTGAAATGCTAGTCAAGACATTAAAGGCAGATATTTTTGTTGGGATATCAGAGACTTGGTGTCACACAGATATAAGCAGTGCAGAATTGGAATTTGGGGAGTACAATGTGTACAGAAAGGATAGACAGGAAGGGAGGAGGGATTATGCTGTTTGTTAAGAAACACAATATAAGGAAGTGCATCCAATTGATGTTGGTGGACAATGCAGTGTTAAGTCTGTTCGGTGTAAAATAAGCACTGGGAAAGGAAAAATGAGAGCAGATGTGTGTTATGAGGCCTAATGAATCTGATGAGTATAACGAGCAATTGTGCAGAGAAATAGAGTGGGCCAGTAAATTAGAATGTCTTATAATTGGGGATTTTAACTTTCCAGATATTGACTGGAACTTTTGGATTGGTCACTCGTACACCAGCAAATGTCTTTGGATTTATTGGATGATTGTTTTCTACAGCAGCATGTTCAAGAGGCAACCAGAGGGAGTAATACTCTTGATCTGATTATCAGCAGTGATTATTCATGCATTAAGAATTTGCAGATAAAGGAACCACTGGGTGACAGTGATCACAATGTACCGATATGGGAATTACTTAAAGATGTAACTACCATCAAGGCTAAAGGGAAGGGCTTTTGCTTTCGTAAAGGTGACTACAGAGGTCAGACAGTTTTTAAATTCTGTAGAGTGGGATCAACCGATGATATTACCAACGTTGAATTCTAAATGGGAAGCCATACAGGACTTAATCTTGGAGGCTACTATGCTTTTCATTCCAATTAAGAAATACTGTTCAAGGTTCAGGCCTAAATTGATGTTAGATGAATTAATGAGGCTCGTGGCACAGAAGAAAAATGTATGGGATGCATATAAATTAAGAGGTGACACAGAAACCGATGGCGGATTACGATAAAGCTTTGGCAAAGGATGCAAAGAAGAACAGAAAAGAGTTCTTTACTTATGCAATTTCTAGAAGGAAAAGGATGAATCAAATTGGACCACTTAACATAGATGGGTTGACTATTGATGATCATGCTCAGGTAGCTGATAAACTGAATGAGTATTTTGCATCTACATTCACACAAGGAGTTATTCAATGAGGAGAATGCCAGAAGTTTATCAAACTAACAGGGAGCTAAGTGATTCTGTTATAACAGAGAGCAAAGTGGAGGAGAAATTGTTGAAGTTAAACATAAGAAAGGCACCTGGGATGGCGGGATCTATCCAGTTATATTAAAGGAGGCAGCAAAAGAAGTAAGCAAATCCTTAGCCATAATTATGAAAACTTTCTTGAACTCGGGGGAGGTCCCCATGGACTGGAGGTGTGCAAATATATCACCAATTCACAAAAGGGGTTCAAGATGTGACACAAGTAACTATAGACCTATTAGGTTAACTTCTGTTCCGGGGAAAATAATGAAGTCACTGGTTAGGAAGCATTGCAGGATCATCTAGACAAGACTGCAGTAATAGTTAAGACAGCAGGAGTTCGTTAAAGGGAGGTCTTGTCTGACCAATTTGATTGGATACTATGATGTAGTCTCAAAGGAACTGAATGTCAAAAATAATTCTGATATCATATACTTGCATTTCAGGAAAGCTTTTAATAAAGTTGCACATGGAAGACTGCTGTACAAATTGGAGAGGTATAGCATTAAGGGTAAGCTGCTACAATAGATAAAGGGATGGTTTAGTGGGAGATGACAGAGAGTGGTAATCAATGGACACTGCTCTTCATGGACAAATGTTATTAGTGGAGTTACCAAGGGTTCGGTGCTGGGCCCATTGTTTTGTGTATTCATCAATTATACTGATGAAGGTATATATCAAGTTTAATGTTCACATCTGCAAATGATACAAAGGTTGGCAGTTAAAGACAGTATGCTACTCCAACTGGATCTAGATAAGTTAGGCAAATGGGCTGAGAAGTGGCAGCTGAAGTTTAACATTGACAAATGTAAAGCACTGTATATGGGTAGCAATAATTCAAGAGAAATGTAGTACCAATTGTGTGGTACTACACTCAGGGAAGTGGAAAGTTAAAAAGATCTATGAGTAATTGTGCAGTCAAGTATGAAGTTTGCTGACCAGTGCAGACAGGCTGCCAGGGCAGTGCAGACAGGCTGCCAGGGCAGGTCATGAAGTTTTGTCAATGATATATAGGAATTTTGCTAAGCAAAGGTTCTTAGCAAAATAATATGGTTGTACAAGGCCACACCTAAAGTACTGTTTACAGGTCTGGAGGCCTCATTTTGGGAAGGATGTAGAGTTGCTAGAAAGAGTACAAAGAAGGGCAACAAGATTCGTGAGGGGAACAAAGGGGTGCTCTTACCAAGAAAGGCTTAAATTCTGCAAATTACAGTGCCTGGAGACTAGACACCTGCGAAGTGATCTGATTGAGGTGTATAGGGCCTTGAATGAGTTGAGCAAGTTAAATGCTGATGGGATTCTTCCTCTTGCTAAAATTAAGAAACTGAGGGGGCAGAGATTCAAATTGCAGAAAGACAGTTGTAGAACAGATGTGCAAAAATTTGCATTTAGCGGGTGGTTGATTGGTGGAACAGACTTCAATCTTTTGTTGTGGAAGTTTATAACCTAAATAAATTTAAGGCTGAGCTGGACAGGCATTTGGAATGAATGGAGAGGTGAAATGGGAAAGGGGGGGGTCCCCCTTGGCTGATGCTGCATAAGCTTTCTTTTTTTGCATCATATTCCTCTACTAATGCTAAGTGGAAAAAGACAGAGTGGTTATTGATGGACACTCCAAGGCTTCAAGTGCTGAGCTTATTGTTGTTTTCAATATTTATTAATGATATTGATGAAGGTATATCGACTTAATATCTAAGTTTTCTGTGATACAAAAGTTGGCAGGGAGAGTTAACGACAGTCATCAGGGTGAGCTTCTGCAAGAAGATCTAGGAAAATTGGGTCAACGGGCACAGAAATGGCAGTTGAAGTTTAACATTGACAAATGCAAGGTACTGCACATGGGTAGCAGTAACCCAGAGTAACTTATGAACTGTGTGGTACTACACTCAGGGTAGTGAGAATGAAAGACCTGAGGGTAACTTTGCAGTCAGACATGAAATTCTCTGAGCAGTGCAGACATGCTGCCAGGGCAGCTAATGGTGTTTCGTCAATGACATACAGAAACTTTGCCAGCAGGGATAAGGAGGTGATTATCTCTTTGTATAAGGTCATAGTTAGGACGCATCTTCAGTAATGTATACAGGTCTGGAGGCCTCACTTTAGAAAGTGATGTAGGTCTGTTCAAACGGGTGCAGAGAAAGGCAACTGGATTGGTGAAGAGAACAAAAGGGTGCTCTTACCCAGAAAGGCATCAGGCCTGAAAACTGCAGTATCTTGAGAGCAGGCATCTGCAGAGAGATATGATTGAAATGTTTAAAGTCTTGAATGTTTTGAGTAAGCTGTATGTTAATGGTATTCTTCCACTTGCTGACACTACATACACGAGGGAGCATAAATTTAAGTTGAGGAAGATTGGCTGCAAGATAGATGCATGGAAGTTTGCCTTTAGCCAGCGGGTGGTTGATTGTTGGAAGATGGCTTCCATCTGTTGTTGTGGAAGTAGACAGGATGAATAAATTCAAGAGAAAACTAGACAAATTCTTAGAGGGTATGTATGGGTGAACTGGGGTTTTTTTTTTTGCTAATGCTATATAAGCTTGCTTTCTTGCATCCTTTGCCATTACTGCTACATAACACAATCCTGATTCATAAGAGAACTGCCCTAGGAAGATCTCCCCAAAACCAAAACATTCCTGTGACTTTTGTCCCCTTTGCTACTCTAGTTTGAGGTGATTTTTGTCTAAATTCAATATAAGAACAACTCACGAAAATTAAGAGATCAAAAAGAATATTGTTACACTAATCCTGCTTTTTTGTTGACAGGATAAAGTGTTATTACAGACTGTGCTATTTTAGATTTTGTTACAAACTATTTGATAAGGTTAAGTCATAATTTTTGTATTGCTGTAAAGTTATAGTTTACAGGCCTCAAAAAACACTTGATACTGATTACACTGTTACATAGCTACATAAAAAAAGCCTGTGTGTACCCTGTACACATGAAAGATATTTTATGTGAAAACAACTTTGACAGAAATTACATGATGTCAATTCGGTCACTAATGTTGATTCAATAGAGTAACCAGAGAGTGTGAGCCCGCTACTTACTCTTCTGAATCAATGTTAGAGGCCGTAAGCCTGCTACTTACCGGTGGAAGGTCAAAGATGTTGCCAATTCCAGCCCATTTGAACTTTACCTCATCATCGTTTTCTTGTACTTATCAAAACAATTCTCTTTCCAAATGTTGGTAGAATCATCACCCATGTTTTCTCATTCCATTTCTTTGTTCAATTTTCTATTATAGCTAGAACAGTAACTATTAAGTTACAACGACTGAACTCTAGGACATCGGTTGATAAAGCAAATACCAAGCAGCCTTGTGACTAGTAATTTCAACAGAGTTGAGCATGTCAACGCTTAATTTTCTGTAATTTCAATAATGCCAAACTCAGGATACTTGTTCATAAATTCAATAATTTTACGTTGTAAACTGCTAATCCTGCGATTGGTCTTATTTACGTATTCGACGACACAAGCAACACAAGAATATTCTACCATGATGAATGTTCACGTTAGACTTTAAAATGCTAAAAATGCTTTAAAAAATGCTTTAAAATGTTTTAAAACACTAAAGGATTGAAGAGTTATGCTATTTTTGATGAGGTTCTCATTTTAGAAAGACTTTTGGCCAAGTAATACCAGCTCAAAGTAAACCGATATAATATGATTCGGAATGAATGTGATTTTTTTTAAAGAATTGATCGATACTAGTACAGTCAGTCCTCATATAGCACAATATGCTGTGTTCCTATAAACCCTCGTGCAATGCAAAATCGTGCAATATAAATAGGGCCCTATGGGAAAAATAGGGTTAGGTGCCGACCACCCATGTTTGAACACACGTTTGTAACCATAACATTACCAAACACAATAAATAATTGTAATAAAATACTTACATATTTTATTACGACAATTACGTAATAAAATATTGCTAATGCTTTTGCTTCTATCATAAGCAAACTTGTTCTTTGTTTGATTTTCTATCCAAACAGATGACAGCCGTTCCATCTGTTTCAATCCTTTGTCTTGATCTAATGAATTTTATTACACTTTCAGTTGTTCCTGCTATGAAAGTTGTTTGTATTTTCTCTGCATTCTTTCTAATTCTCGGTGTTGCCTCATTTAGGCCTGTAGCACGTGCAATATCACATCTTCTTTCATTTTGCCCAAAGCGTTTCAGAATTTCATATTTTTTTCTCTATGGACAGAGACAAACTGGCCATAAGCCTTACTGGGGAAATCCCGGTGGACCGGAGGCCAGAAGACGATGGTGGCCGGTGTGATCTTGGCCATAAATGCCAGTATGAGGCCGCTACAGATTTTCCCCGATAAGAATTTTTGGCTCTGTCTATCCATATTGCTTTTCTTTTTCTCTCTGAATCTGTATGTCTTCACCAGGATGCTTCCTTTTCACACCTTTTAATTATTTTACTCATTTTTGGGGAATAAAGCACAATTACAAAATGAGGAGGTATGCTTGATACACAAACAAAGCTGGCATGTGTAACAACTGAATAAACAACCCTGTAAAGGCAGAGACACACTGTTAACACCTCACTAACTCACATTTCTGGAGGTCACTACCATAAAACAATAAAAACAATTTCCAGTTGCGTTCCTGCTGGTGGAATCTGTTATAAACTGGTAGGAAACTCGATCTAACTGCATTTGCAATAATACCAATAGCTGGAATTGTGTCAGTTTTTATGTTATTATGGTGAAATTGTTTTCCCTTCACTAATATAAAAAACAAATACATTTTCAGAATCTTCTCTTCATTCCTATCATGTTGATTTCAGTTGGGGTGATTCCGCACTGGATTGCATGATTCGCCTTGTAAACACAAAGGCAAAATCGTGCATAAGCGAATTCGGTTCGTGTTATATACGATATTGTTCCCCTATTTATAAATCGAGCATGACTGAATTTGAATAGTGTAAACACGTGTTATGCGAGGACTGACTGCACATCCGCTGTCTTCTAGATTCTTCCACGATTTCTTGTATTCAGCATTATATTTGACTCGTCAAGTGTCTGCTTTTGGCATGGGAATTAAAATCATTGTAGATCATGATGGCATAAATGAAGCTTCAAAACTCCAAACTCATAAACAAGTAAAACTATGTTTATGAGTCTGGAGTTTGATATTACCAGAGGCTTTTGCTGTATAAACGGACACAAGCTGATTTATCATAGCTATCGTTACGTTCATACCACGTTCACTGTCCAGGGAATCACGTGATCCCCGAGGACCTTGCCAGATTAACAGTTGTCTTTCAATAACCCTCATGTTGCATGACTGAGAAAATATGCAAAAGTCATAAACATAGAGGGAGCTGTTTACAGTTGGAGGAAGTTGTTCTGCGATGGAATTTACTTTGATGGCGAAAAGTGTGACACTTAATACTGAGATCCTTGTGGTACTCCCTCCTCTTAGCAAAAGGAACGAGAGAGTGAGGATTCCACACGAACTTGGAAAGACTTGTTGGCTAAAAAGTTTTTAATAAAAATAGGGAGGTGCCCTCTAAGACCAAGGATATGCAAATCTTTTAGGATGTCAAATCTCCAAGTTGTGTCATACACTTTCTCCATGTCAAAGAATACCGACACCAAATGTTCTCGTTTTAGGAAAGCATCCCTGATGCATGTTTCCAGTATAAGTGATCAAGATTTGACCTGTTTTTTCAAAAGCCACACTGGATGCTGGAGAGAAGGTGATTTGATTCTAAATACCATATTAAATGAAAATTAACCATTCTCCAGGATTTTGCACAGGCACTAGTCAGAGGGATAGGACAGTAATCATTAGAGAATTTAGGATCCTTTCCTGGCTTGGCAAAGGCAAGAATGATTGCTTTGCTCCAGGCATCTAAACTGCTCTTTAATAATGATTCTGTTATATAGAAAGAGCAGGTGATCCATAGATTTTAGTGAAAGATGCTTAATCATTTCATAATGGATGCCATCTGGTACAACAGCACTCGTTTTAGAAATGATGAGAGCACTTTTCAGTTCCTGTATAGTAAATGGACCATTGTAGGGATAAAGACCCTTTGATGTGAAATTAAGTGCCTGTTTTTCGATTTTATGATTTCAGGACCAGAAACTCCGGGGAACGGGAAGATGTTGCAGAGATGTTTGAAAATGTTACCCCAAGAGCATTGGCTATTGCAGTTAGTTGGCTCTGCAATAGAGTATCCATTATATTCTAGGATTGATGAAGGGTGAGATGTATATTTTCCCTTCATTTTCCAGATTTTATCCCAGACTACCTTAGTGCTGGTGGACTGGTTAACAGATGATGTAAAACAGATCTGTGATTCCTTTTGGCTCTGATGGCAAATGTAACATACTTTGGCACGTGAACGTTTAAAAGCTATTAGATTGGCCATGGTAAGATATTGTCGGAATATCCTCCAGGCTTTGTTTTGAGCCTATTTTGCTGTCGTGCACTGTGAATTCCACCATGATTTGGGATAAGGTGGAAACCAGGTAGATGTTTTCGGAATGACATTCGAAATATATGCTGCATAGATGATATTTTCTGTGATGCATGTGACTGCATCATTGATGAGCTCCTCCTGACTAACTGCAGTGATGTCAAACTCTGCCAGATGTTGGAGGGCATTCCAGTCAGCCAGATCAAGCTTCCACTGTGGTAATCTAAAAGGAAGACATTGTCTCCCACTATGTAAACAGATTATCACAAGGGAGTGATCATTTCCATATGCATTTCCCTCCACTTCCCAAATGAGTGAAGGAAGCAGATAGAAAGATCAATGGCAGAAAATGTACAGGTAGGCATATGAAAGAAGGTATTAGTTTCCACATTTAGAAGGGAGAAGTCATTGAGCATATGCTCTATGACTCGTCCCTTCCATTAATACCAGCACTACCCCAAAGAGTATTATGTTCATTAAAATCCCCACGAACTAAGAAAGAGGGAGGCAATTGCATTACAAGATCATCAAGGCTTTCTGGGGGATGTCAGTCCCAGGTGGCAAATAAATGAGCAGAGGGTTAACAAACAACCCACAGTAAGGTGAATTGCAACAGCCTCTATGCTCGTGTAAGTAGCAAAGGCTGAACTGGGGTCTGGTTGCCCACAAGGATAGCCACTCCTCCACGAGCAGGACCATCTGCAATTCTATCCTTACAAAAAATTGCGATGTTACACATGGCAGGGTCATCATTTGCTTTTAAGTAAGTCTCCTGCAAGCAAAAGCAGATTGGCTCATGCTTCTGCAAGAGGGCCTTGATGCCATCCGTATTTCGCCAGAATCCAAGACAATTCCACTGTAGGAATTGTCATTATTTCAGCATGCTGAGGGCTTACTTTTGTCAGTCTTGGATTTATCTTTTTTGGGGAAGTATGGACACTGTCATGTGTATATTTCCTCCTCCTCCACAAAGAGTTCCAAGACTGAGTCATCTGGTTCCTCCTCCTCCTCAACATCCCTATTTTTCTTGGGAACTACGGGGTATTTCAGGCATCTTGTTCTTTTTTCCAGTAACTTCTTTAGGTACTGGTAGAGCATTAGGAGGTACGGATATAGGAGTGGCAGCTGATTGGTCCTTCTGTGCAGGTTTTCTTAAACTTAACAGGTAGTGTGCGATGGGAGTGAAAGACTTTCGGCGGAATGGTCATTTCAGTTTGCGTTCCAATGGAACACCTCCCTGCTACCTTCTGAGCGTAGGTAGGTTTGTTTGTATTCATAGGTTTCACCGTTTTTTCTCGCCTCCTGATATGATATGTTCAGCTCTGCCGTAAGTCACTGAGCATATGCTCAATGACTTAAGCATTCATCTTCTTTTCACCTGTGGCATGCTCATGAATAAGCAGGGTGGTCTTCTTGGCAGTTAATACAGGTTGGTTTTGTGGCTGAACATGCTATAGTTTAGTGGTTCTTTGCAGCACATTGAGCGCATTCCAAAGTTCCACGACAGGCCATTTGCGAGTGTCTGTGTTTCTGGCACTAAAAGCACTGCAAAGGATTTGGAACATACAGACACACTGTACAGTTAATATAGCCAGCTTTGATTTCAATTAGATGTTGGTAAATTAAATGTCAGGATGATGTTTCTCGTTGGGACAATTCCCCATCCCTATTCATGGATACTTGTTTCACAGCGATCACTCCTTGTGGTTTTAATTCATTCCTCTTCCGTCATGTCCATAAGATCCCATTCCATGATAACACCACAGGATGAGTTCAGTGTCTTCTGGGGGGTAACGGTGATGGGCATTCCTCCCATAGATGTAGCTCAAAGGAGCTGTTCTGATAAAGATGGGTGACATTTTTCCTAAGGGCTTCTCACTAGTGGAGTGAATAATCAGGTAGTGAGGTGTTGGACCTGATACACTCGTAGCTTCTGTTTTCTGTCTTTTAGCAGCAGTGACATCATCTGGGTCAACCGACAAATTTTCAGATAGGGAGCAGGTTCGGGCCCCCCAGAAGGAATATATTTATCAGGATAAATGATATTTTTGTTTTGTATCGGCGCCCGGGCTCCTCACCCACCACAGAGCCCAAAGGGACGCATGCCCACTACCCGGCAAGCAATAAATGCACTTTGGAGTGGGACACAAGGGCTGCCCAGACACCATACCTGCACCACAGCCAGCCTGAATCTTGTCCCTCAGACCATGGGGGTAGGGGCATGGTTAACCTTTGCAAGTGAACCCACTAGCCAACTGATCCTAGCCAGACCACCCGGGACCACCTGTCTTGTCGAAGCAGAGGCCATAGTGGTGCATCGAAGCTGGGCCCCTCAACCACCAGGACTGCCTTTCAGTGCATGGCAAACATGCTGGATTCCAGTGATGCTAATCTGGAGGACTAGCAGCATCAGTGGGAGGTCCCACCACCACGTACAGGTGCCCATGTTGAGGGACCAAATTCCAACAATTGATGACTGACTATGATTTACATATTATTCATAATGAAACGTTAATTATTCACACTGATGTATAGAAACCATCCCTACACATCTTTTCATAAAAGTGAGCATTCAGACTTGTTCTAAATTATATATTTCACTCTATCTGGCATGATTAACAATTTAGATACCTTAAAGAGATTACAACTCAATAATAACATAAAAATCTGTGTGTACAAATTTAGCTTACCTGAATTAAACAAATATTCATAGGTAGGAACATAATATCCTAAAATATAATGAGTCTTCCAGCCACCAAATAGAGGAAATCGAGGTCTCAGTTCTACTTCTACAGAATCTTCTAGAACACGTAGATGACTAGTAGAAATATTTCCTATTTCATCACGGTAGTAAACATCAACCGCTGAAGCTGGCAATACTGTCTATGACAAAAATTATTTTAATTACAAAAGTGAATAAAAATATGGATTAATACATAATATATACAGGGTTATCCATTTATCATAAAACAGCGTATATGAAGGTAACTATGGCAACAGAGCACACTGAGTATCACTGGCTACAGAAAGATTTTTAGACAGCTGGCAGAAGACAATTTCACTCTAGCAGCAGCCATGGTATTTAAGGAGCAAGTATTTTCATAAATAATGAAAATCTGTTATGCAATGCATAACAGATTTTCTTTATTTTTCTTTTTTTAGAGAATGCATATTTATGAAAAAGAGTTAATACGTCTACACAAGCAAGATGAACACTTCTTTATTAATTTTAAAGAAACTGTTTAGGCAGTTCCTGGCTTTATGAATTAATTTATTCCTAGCGCGCACTCGTAAAGTGAAAAATTGTAAAGCGGGAATTTATTTCCCATAGACAATGTTAAAAACGGGTTACATTCTCGACAATGAAATTTGACCATAGTAATATTAAATAAAGGTCAACAAAATAATAGTTTATGCTTGAACAATGATCTGTTTATCCACAGAAATAAAAACGCGCCTTTAAAATAAAGCAAATTATAATAATAAAGAAATTATTTTTGTCACAGAAATGTTAAAGAATGTTTATTCTTCATCATCATTGATTAAATGCACACTAATATTGATGGTTCATCACTCATTATTGGCTAGGCACTCATTTTTTGGAAGCACAAGGAGTCGTCATCTTATTCAGAAGTGATTCAAGAGTCGTTTGTTTCCAAGACAGTCTTCTGTTTTCTTTATAAATTTCACGATAGCATGCATAAGCATTTTTTAAATCTGTAGTAACTTTTCTAGTGCGCTCTACAAGACAGCAAAAATGAAGAGCAACACAACCACTCTTTGTAACGTCAGCATGGTAACTGCTGTATGTTATGTAAGTCAGTGAGACAATCTCTTCTGCCTAAACAAACGCACGCACAGTAGTACTGTATTTATATCTACGCGTGTGGTTTGAAATGCCGTATTTATGAATTTATAGCATTTATTTAATGAATTAATGTTCATACTTTTGATTTTTTTGATACTTGAAAAAAAGAACTCACAAACCCGGGAACTCGTAAAGCAGGAACTGCCTGTATTGTGCAAACTGGGTTGGATAATCATGTATAACTGAAAACATTTGTTAATAAAAAGGTGACCATGTGTTAGATTTTACCTCTTTGCATTATAAAGATAAGTGATTAAGGGGATCATAATTTTTTACAATTAGAAGTAGGATTATCATGCATATAGATTTTATCAGACATGTACTTGTTTCTCCCCTATTCAGGGATATCCAGCCAATGTTGTCCAGAGTTTTGTGTTAAGGCATCCGAAAGTCAAACTTTTGTAATCTCAAAATAAAGTTTATTATTACTATTTTATTTATTTATTTTTGTTTAACTGCAAATCTGCTGGTGCATGCTGGTTAGAAAGTCTGCTCTTTACCATTTGCTTCATTTCAGCACATTTTGATACAATGTCCAAACATTATATCAAAATGTGAATGATCTGGAAAATTTATTAATTATGAACTCAATATTAACCACAATAACAAAAAGACATTTAATAAATTACAATGTATATACAGTAAGCACTCAATATTCTTAGGGGATATGTTGCTGTCAGTCACCAGGAACCTGTCCGTCCCCCTGCAAATATCGAAGTTGTGAATATAAAGTGTCTTATGGGAAAACGAGGCTACATTGATCATTCTTATGGAAATCACGGCAACCATTCATGATCATGAAGAATTAACATGTCATACAACGATCATGCCTATAACAAAATTAAATACGAACCTGTTTTATATAAAGAATAAATAAAAAATAAAATGAAAAAAAAAAAAAAAAATTTAGCTCTAATAACTGTAAGGGGTGATTTCTGATATTTGGCCAAAGGCATCAAATCAAATCAGTCCTCACAAGAACAACATACTTCCTGTAGGTTTCCTGCAAGGGGCCCACATGAGCCTCCATCCTCTTAAAATTTAAACTACACTCCTTCAAAGAGTTCATTTCAAGCACATTGTCAGCCAAAATCTTAGATATGTCTAAAATCTTCAGAAATGCTTTAAGAGACGGCAAGACTTCTAAATCACATCACTATCTTTTTTATTGTTTGCACCTCGCATTCTTTATCATTGAAACCATCTTCTACCACATCATGAGACTAAAGCATGCTCAATTGCAACAGACACCAAAAGTTATTAAAAGAGCAAGAGTTTACTGACATGTAACAATTTTAACTCACAGACATAACTTTAACTGGCCTGTCTGGGCAATTTGCTTTATATTATGTCTGACATGAATTATTTGCTTCATATTTTGCTTTAAATCTGATATGCATGGAGCAGGAAGAGTCTAGAAAACTCTTGATTCTATAACCTCTAAATCAGCAGTTCAACTACTATGAACAGATGGTGTTATGAAAAAAACTGGCAGCATAATCGAAATCAGTATTAAAATTACACAGAGTCCCATCTATACCTGACCATAATAACTAAGTGTCCCATAAGTTCTAAGCCTAATCAGAAAGGGGGACCGACTTGGACTATAAATTTTGGATTAATTTTCAATGTAGTCTTCTTCTAACTCCACAAAATTAGCCAATGGTGCTTAAATGCTGTTTAATCCCAACTGTGAAGAACATTGTCAAGGCTGTTTGAACATCCCATCCACAGCAGACATAACATTGTTTGTAAGTGGCAAAATGGCCACTTCCTAAATTCTTTTTTTTTTTTAAGGGCAAGTTGTTGCTATGGATAAAGGATGGCAGAGTGGGAGAAAACAGAAGGATGGATTTTATTGGCGCATTAGCAACGAAGGCTATAATGCGGAGAAAACAGAGAAGAGCAGTGTCAATGGACACTGCTCTTCATGGACTAATGTTATTAGTGGAGTCCCTCAGAGCTTGGTGTTGGGCCCATTGTTGCTTTTTGTATTTATCAATGATATTGATGAATGTATATCAGGTCTAATGTCCAAGTCTGCAGACGATAAAGGTTATCAGGGTTGTTAATGACAGGTGCATGTATACTTGCCTGTACACCAATGCTAGGAGTTTGGTAAATAAATTTGATGAATTCGAGGTGTCGATCAAAACATCAAAAACATCATAACGTTGGGATATCAGAGATGTGGTGTCATACAGATATAAGGAATGCAGAAATGGAATTTGGGGAGTAAATTAGGGTAACTAAGAATAAGAATAGGTGCATGTATACTTGCACATATACCAATTCTACTAGAAGCTACTAAACGTTTCATACCAACTAAGAAATATTGTTCAAGGTTTAGTCCTAAATGGCTGTCAGATGAACTAATGAGACTTGTGGCAGAGAAGAAAAATGCATGGGATGCATATAAATTATCAGGAGACACAGAAGCCTATGGCAGATTACGATAAATATTTGGCAAAGGATGCTAAGAAAAACGACAAGGACTTATATAAACTCTAAAAGGAAGGGGAAATCAGATTGGTCCACCTGATATCGATGGTTTGACTGTTGATGATCTTGCTCAGAGAGCTAACAAACTGAATGAGTATTTTGCATCTACATTCACACATGAGGAGTTATTAAGGGAGGAAAATGCCAAAAGTTTATCAAACTGTAACAGGGTGCTAAATGATTTTGTAATAACCGAGAGCAAAGTGGAGGAGAAACTGTTGAAGATAAACATAAGAAAGGCTCCTGGGGAGGATGGGATCTATCCAGTTATATTAATCGAGGCGGCAAAGCAACTAGGCAAACCCTTAGCCATAATTATGAGAGCATCCTTAGATTCAGGGGAAGTCCCCACGGTCTGGAGATGTGCAATTGTATCTCCGATTCACAAAGGGGGGGATCGAAGGGTGACACAAGTAATTACAGACCAGTAATTTTAACTTCTGTTCTGGGTAAAATAATGGAGTCACCGGTTAAAGATGCATTGTTGGATCATGTAGACAAGACTGCAGCAATAATTCAGCCACAACATGGGTTTGTTAAGAGAAAGTCTTGTCTGACAAATATGATTGGATATTATGATGTGGTTACAAAGGAACTGAATGCAAAAAATAATTTTGATATTATATACTTGGATTTCAGGCAATCTTTTGACACTGTTGCGCATTAAAGACTACTGTACAAATTGGAGCAGAATGGTATTAGGGGTAAGTTGCTACAATGGATAAAAGGGTAGCTGAGTGGGAGAAGACAGAGTGGTAATCAATGGACACTGATTGGACTAATCTTCGTGGACTAATTTTATTATTGAAGGCCCCACAGAGTTCGTTGTTGGGCCATTGTTGTTTTGTATATTTATCAATGATATTGATGACAGTATATCAGGCTTAGTGTTGAAGTTTGCAGATGATACACAGGTAAGCAGGGTTGTTAATGACAGTAATGGCAGTGTGTTACTGCAACAGGATCTAGAAAATTTGGACAGATGGGCTGAGAAGTGGCAACTGAAGTTTAACATTGACAATTGCAAAATACAGCACATGGGTAGAAGTAACCGCAGAGGAACGTACCAACTGTGTGATACAACACTTAGGGTTAGAAAATGAAAAAGACCTGGGAGTAATTGTGCAGTCAGATATGAAGCTTTCTGACCAATGCTTGTTTGTTTGTTACTTGGTTTTTAGGAGCATTAGCAACTAAGGCCATATTGCTCCGGGATATGCGGTGGTCATTCCCTGACCTTTCCGCACCTTCCGTATTTGGTGGTGACGGGCTCGAACCCCGGTCTAATCAAGAAGCGTGTGCTACGCACTGCTGCTCCTTCCCACCTGGCTACGGAGGCGCCTGACCAATGCAGACAGGCTCTGAGAGCAGATGATGGGGTTTTGTTAATGATATACAGGAATTTTGCTAGCATGTTTTTTTTTTTGTTGTTTTTTGCTAGCAGGGAAAAAGGGGTGATAATGCCTTTGTAAAAGGCAATGATCGAGCCACGCCTTGAGTACTGCGTACAGGTCTGGAGGCCTCATTTCAGGAAGGATGTAGAACTGCTGGAACAAGTACACAGAAGGGTAACAAGATTGGTAAGTGAAACAAAGGGTTGCTGTTACCAAGAAAGACTTAAGTTCTGCAAATTGCAGCATCTGGAGACTAGGCACCTGCAAGGTGATCTAACTGAGATATATAAGGCCTTGAATGGCTTTAGCAAGCTCAATGCTAGTGGGATTCTTCCTCTTGCTCAGTAAGAACCTGATGGGGTATAAATTCAAATTGAGGAAAGACATTTGTAGAAGAAATATGCTGAAATTACCCTTTAGCCAGCGGGTGGTTAACAAACATTCTCTCAGATATGCCAGACAAGCTGTACTCGCTACCTGGGAGTCTAAAACACTGATGGAACTGATAATTGCATGACTCTCAAGTCAAGTGGACCCAATTTCGGCAAAGTCTGGATGGTCTATGACAGCCACATCCTCTGCTTGCACCTTCATGATGGTGGGACTGTTAGTAATCCTGGGTATGACCCCCCCACGCACAAACACACTGTGGGTGACCACCCAGGTGTGAACTAACGTAAGCAAGGGTTGAGGTGTGGCGCCCACACCACATGGAGGAATGCCACCCCTCTATGTTACCAGGCAGTACTAGGTGGTAGATGACTCTCATCAACCGGTGCAATGCCACCACTTTGCTTATTGGAGGCTTGAAGTGGTGGAACCCATGTTTAGTCACCAGAGCTAAGTTCCGGTCAAGCCTAACCGATCTCTTCCATCATGCAGTACGATTGACGACTTTTGAGGTTAAGATGGACATCATGGCGAGATCCAATCTTCCTTAAATTTCAATAGTACAGCTCTAAAATGGTGTTTGCAGGCCGGCCACTAATTAATACACCGGACTGAATGGTAACTCTTTAGGATCAGCTAGTGTATAATCTTGCTATCTCTACTTTGCCAGATAGTAACTGGAGGGCATCCGAGTAGTGTGTATGCAGGGGAGGGGGCACTGTCGATGCCACGTTATGTCAAGGATCCGAGTATATTCTTACCATGTGTACGCCATATCCAAAAATTTCATTACTTCATATACAGTGAAACTTCCCTTTAACGGACAGCCATGGGGAACGAGAATGTGTCCGTTAGAGAGAAGTGTCCGCTAACCAGAAGTCTGAGGGAGAAAAAAAAAGAAAGAAAGTAAAATCCTTAAACGTTTAATGTAAAATTAAATTAAATTATATACAGATTTTGCACAATATTTTTTTAAATAATATACATACAATTGTGCTATGCATATTATGACTTTATCTTAAGAAAAATACATACAGTAATCACTTATTTTCTTCTGCATCTTCTTCCGGCTGATAATTTTGTTTTCAACATTTGTTTGGAGTGAAGAAACCATCGAAAGTCCTTCAGTATCTTCTTCAGCGGCGAAAAACATTTTTAAACGATTGATTTGTATGACTGCTTCTTCTATTTTCATCGGTGGTTCGTCATTAATATGTTCTTCGACAGAATGACCTCCTTCCATTTCTTCATCCTCATGAGGAACTTCTTGAAAAATATCGATGATAATGTCATTGATATCTAGAGCACCATCTTCTGTAGTGAGGTTCGAGTCTATATCTTTGTAGCCAGGGTCGCTAGTAGGCAGAAGTATCGTACATTATCAATAGATGTTGAAGTTCTTGTTCTTCTTGGTGCTCCACACTGCTGTTCACAACTTCAATTTTTGCGTTTGAGAAGCCAGACTTTACAAAACAGTTCACGACAGTTTGTTTTCTAATTGCGTTTACTGAAGAGGAAATCCACTGAATCGCATCTAGGATGCTGAGTTTCTTTGCAAGGTCGCTCGCACATGTTACATCGTTCATGTTTGCAATGAGAAGTCTTAAAACACGTTTTCTGTAGTGAAGTTTAAAATTTTTTATTATCCCTTGATTCAAGGGCTGACACTCTGCAGATGTGTTTGGTGGCAGAAAAACGATTTGAATGATACAATTCAATGTGCGGGTGAGATGCAGCATTATCCATGAAAAGAATAATTTTTCTGTTTTGACGAATCATGTTTTGGTTAAAGTGACTTATCCATTCGCTCATGATATCTCGTGTCATCCACGCTTTTTTATTAGACTTCCAGTCAACATTCAAAAGATTCAACTTTATGCCCTTGAAATAATGAGGATTTTGTGGTTTTCCTATAACAAGAGTTTGTTCAAAGTCTCCCAGCATATTTGTACACAATAGTACAATCAAGTGTTCCTTAGAAATTTTTCCGCCCTGGCACTTTTCGTTTTTTCAGGAAGAGCTTTAAAAAACAACCCTGTTTTGTCACAGTTGTAAATATCCTTAGCTTCAAAATCACGACATAAATCTTCCAATTTGACGGTCCACTGTTACAACCCTAGTATCAACAGATCCACCTTCACCACTTACGGTTTTCCAAGAAATTTTATGCCGAGTTTTGAACTTGTCTAGCCATCCCACAGAAGCTTTGAACTCATTTACTCCCATAGGTTTCGCAACCTCCAAAGCCTTTTCCCTAATAATAGGCCCATTAATGGGAATTTTTTTAGCACGTGCACGACAAAACCATTCATACGTAACATTGTCAATTTGAAGTCCAACAGTTTTTGGGAATGATTTTTGAACCTGATCATTTACGTGTTGCCAAAATTGTTTGAGCAGTTCATTTTTTTCTTTAGGATGTTGCTTAGATTGCAAACACTATTTTTTTGCCGATCATATGCATTAATGAGTTCGACTTCATCTTTTAAAGTTAAATGTTTATGAGAAGACATTGTGCACTTCACATGACACTGAACAAAACTGAAAACTCAAACGACGAAAGGCCGACAAAACCCCCCCCCACACACACACACACCTGCACACACCGAATTCATCAGAAGTTTTACATGTGCCTTAAAATTCTTGAAAAAGGGTTCAGAACCACGACGTAAACCTTGATAAAATTCAGAGAATCGGAAATAGAAAATAAACACACGACCCAGACAATACGGGGAAGAAACGTTCCTAGAAAAAGGGCTGTGAGCTCGCCCGCTGTCCATTATGGGGAGATCAAATTAAGTGCTAATCTAAACGAAACAGTGCAGATTGCCTGTCCGCGTCCGTTACAGAGAATGTCCGCTAGACAGAAGCTGAAAACACGTTAAAACCAATAGAGGAGAGTTGGGGAATTTGAAAATGTCCATTGTAGAGAGATGTCCGTTAAAGAGAGGTGTCCGTTAGAAGTTTCACTGTACCATGTCCCCTCCCACCTTTTCTTACTATTGAATATACCATGAATTGTCAAACTAATACAGTAAGCTTATCTATGAAAAGATCTAAACCTTCCAAACACTTTCTAGTTCATTTCACAAACATAAGTGGTTTCAATTCTAATCTGAACAATGTCCATTTCCACTTGCAGTCTGCCAAACCCCATATACTTTTACTGACAGAATCGGAGTTATCGGTTGATTCAACTACTGCTCATCTCAGTTGCCCAAATTATTTGCTGTACAATTTCTTTTGCCTCGAAGGTGGTACTTGTGCATACGTCCGTTCTGATATTCCCTGTCAGAGACTTGGCAATTTGGAATCTCCTCTTTTAAATCTTCTCTGGCTTAAAATCTCGCTATCTCATTGTGTCAAATTCATCTGTTATCTCTACCGTTCTCCCAACTCCAGTAATTACTTGGAGCTCTTTGACCCTCTCTTTGCAACTTGACTTTCTCCATTCCAACTTTCCTAACAGTGAAGTAATTTTCCTTGGTGATTTTAATGTTCACAACTCCAGCTGGCTTCCGTTTTCTAGTCACACTGACCCAGTTGGTCGAGATGCTGAGGCTTCTACAATTACTAATGACCTTGCACAGACTGTTCATTTACCTATAAGAAAACTAGACATTCCTTCCCATACAATCAACACGCTTGATCTATTTCTCACAAACAACCCTTCTAAGTACACGGTCGAAGTGAGTGGTCCTTTAGGCACCTCAGATCACAACTTGGTGATTGTTTCTTCTCCAATGGAGCCTTTATCTCGTGTTGTTTGGCATTAGAAGAAAGGCAAAATGGGATGACCTGCGAGATTTCTTTTCTTCTTTTCCTTGGTCGGACTACTGTTTTAAAACTTCTGATGAGCAACATTTGCTCAGATCGTGTCAGTGAAATTATTCTTGTAGAATGGAATCCTTTATTCCACACTCCACTTCAAAATCTCAGCCTTTCTCTATCTAAATCTTAGTTTTCTAATAAATGTGATAAGGCCGTTCAGGAGAAGAGTACTGCATATAATAATTGCCTTGTTTCCAATTCTTCAGTTTCATTTTGTGCCTAAACCAAAGCTCGCAACAATTGTAAAGCAGTTATTAAAACAGTCCAAATTAGATTTTGAACAGGCTAAGAGCAGAAAACTTGCTTCTTGCCTTAATGGTAGCCAAGCATTCTGGTCTCTTTCCAATGCTATTGGCCGCAACTTTTGCTCATCTCTGCTCCCGCCCGTCAAAACAGACGGTTCTGTTGTCAGTTCAGCCAAGGATAAAGCTGACCTGCTTGCATCCCATTTTATGCTTGGCATAAAAGTCTTCTTTCAAGGCCGCTGTAGCCTAGTTGTCAGGTGCGCGGGTGCATAAGTACATGTGCCTTGAGTGAACGTGGTTCAAGCCCGTGACTGCTGAATACGGTACTGTTTCTTGTATTCTGTCTATCTTGTGAACTCCTCTGACCATTTGGTTATCCTGGAGTATAAACAGAAAATTTAATTTAAACAAGATTCCATCTTATGGTTTCCCAACTGTTTTTTGTAACTGGTTATCCAGTTTTCTCTCTGATTGCTTACTGAGGGTGATGGTAGATGGCTTCTGTCTTCTAACTTCTCCACTAATGCTGGTGTCCCCCAAGGTTCAGTTCTTTCCCCCACTCTTTTCCTCTTGTATATTAATGACCATTTTCCATTGACTGGAAATCCTATCCATAGTTTTTCCGATGATAGCACAATTCATTCCACTTTCCATTTTGAGAAACACTGCCTTACTCAATCAGCTACAAATTCCTTAAATGTCGATCTCCAGGTAATTCTCCAGCGGGGCAAAGACAGCTTAGTTTTCAATCCTTCTAAAACTCAGTCCTGTTTTATATCTCGCAAAAAGGATTCTTCTTCTCCTATACTTATCTTTGGTGACACTCCGATTTCTAGGCAAGATGATATCTCTTTTGACGATTACCCTGTCTTCTAATCTCTCTTGGCACAAGCACATTACAAATATTGAATTCTCTGCATCTAAAAAAATTTCATTTTCTCTTTCGCTCTAGGTGTTACTTTTCATTAAACAGCTTTTCACTCAGTACAAATTGCAAATCTGCCCTACCATCGAATATTGTTCCCACATCTGGGGCCGTGCTCCCAAAACCTCTCTCAGGCTTCTAGATCCCATTCAGAAGAGGGAAGTTAGGTTAATTAATGATTCATCTCTAACAGAGTCTCTCCACTCACTGTCTCATAGACGTACTGTTTCTGCTGCATGCCTTTTCTACAGATACTTTCATGGGCACCGTTCTTCTGAATTGGCTTTTATAATTCCCTCTTTCTCTCTTTCAAAACAGTCCAAACACGTGCCGCCCCAGCCAACATCCATTTTCTGTGAATGTTTGATTTACAATTAAGGGACAGAAGACCAAGAATGAGATGGCAAGACATGATCAAGACCAATGTCATTAAGAGAGAAAGAAACTGGAGTGAGATCAACGATGGAGAGAAGTGCAAGGAGAAGTGCAAGAGAAGTGCAGGGCATGGTGGCAAAGCTTCATACGTCGACCCGTGGAATAGCGGAAAGATAACAGATGATAAAGATATTTGGATCTTAGAAAGGCTTTTGATACTGTTGCACATGGAAGACTGCTGCACAAATTGGAGCAGTGTGGCATTGGAGGCAAATTGCTGCTATAAATAAAGGGATGGTTGAGTGGGAGAAGACAGAGAGTGGTAATCAATGGCCACTGCTGTTTGTGGACTAATGTTATTAGTGAGTCCTCCAGGGTTCAGTGTTCGGCCCATTGTTGTTTTCTGTATTTATTAATGATACTGATGATGGTATATCGCGCTTAATGTCTAAGTTTGCAAATGATAAGAAAGTTGGCAGGGTTGTTAATGCAGTACGCTGCTACAACAGGATCTTGAAAAGTTGAGAAAATGGGTTGAGAGGTAGCAACTGAAGTTTAACATTGACAAATGTAAAGTACTGCATATGGGAAGCAGTAATCCCAGAGTAACGTATCAACTCTCTGGTACTACACTGACAGTTGTAGAGAATGAAAAGCACCTGGGGGTAATTGTACAGTCAGATATGAAGTTGTCTGAGCAGTGCAGACGGTCTGCAAGAGTAGCTCATGGTATGATTATCCCCTTATATAAGGCAATGGTCAGGCCACACATTGAGTACTCTATACAGGTCTGGAGGCCTCATTTTAAGAAGGATGTAGAGCTGTTGGAACGAGTATAGAGAAGGGCAACAAGATTATTGAATTCAACAAAGGGTTGCTCTTATGAAGAAAGGCTTAGGTATTGAAAATTACAGTGTCTGGAGACTAGGCACATGCGAGGTGATCTGATTGAGGTGTATTAGGCCTTGAATGTTTGAGCATGCTCAATGCTGATGGAATTCTTCCTCTTGCTCAGAATAATTGCCTGAGAGGGAATAAATTCAATTTTGAGGAAACACAGTTGTAGGATTGATGTGTGGAAGTTTACCTTTAGCCAGTGGGTGGTTAATTGCTGAAACAAACTTCCATCTGTTGTTGTAAAAGTCGATAGCTTAAATAGATTCAAGGCAGAACTAGACAAGCATTTGGAGTGAGTGGAAGGGTGAAATGAGAAGTTGTTTTTTTTTTTGTCTGATGCTGTATAAGCTTGCATTTTTGCATCAAATGCCTCTACTAATGCTAATGACATTACTCTGCTGCAACAGAATCTATAAAAGTTGGGCAGATGGACTGAGTGGTAGCAACTGAAGTTTAACATTGACAAATGTAAAGTACTGCATATGGGAAGCAGTAACCCCAGAGTAACATAGCAACTATTTGGTACTACACTCAGGGTAGTCGAGAATGAAAAATACTTGGGGGTTATTGTACAGTTAGATATTAACTTTTCTGAGCATTGTAGGCAGGCTGTCAATGATATACAGGAATTTTGCTAGCAGGGATAAGGAGGTGATTATCCCTTTGTATAAGGTGATGGTCAGGCTAAACCTTGAGTATTGCACACAGGTATAGGGGCCTCGTTTTAGGAAGGATGGAGAGCTATTGGAATGAGTACAGAAAAGGGCAACAAGGTTGGTTAGAGGAACAAAGTGTTGCTCTTACCAAGAATGGCTTAAGTTCTGCAAATTGTAGCGTCTGGAGATTAGACACCAGCAAGGCAATCTGATTGAGGTGTATAAGGCCTTGAATGGCTTGAGCAAGCTAATGTTGATGAAATTCTTCCTCTTGCTCAGATTACGCACCTCAGTTGCATAGATTCAAATTGAGGAAAGACAGTTGTGCAGAAATTTGCCTATAGCCAGCAGGTGGTTGATTGCTTAAATAAATTCAAGGAAGAACTAACCAAGTTTTTGGAGCAACTGGATGGGATGAAATGGGAATACTCTTTTTTTTTTTTTTTTGGCTGGCGCTGTATAAGTGTGCATTCTTGCATCATATGTCCATGCTAATGCTAATGTCAGGAAACAGGAAAGTCAAAGGGAGGAGAGGGGGACAGATCAGTGAATAAGATGAATGCTGAAGCAAATAGAACCCATACATATTGATTGCAGCAATGGCAAATGAATGATGGTGCATTATCTTGATGAAAGAGTACAGTAAACCCCCGCTATTTGCGGGGGTTATGTTCCTGAGAAATGCGAATACTGAGTTATGGCTCTCATAGTAATAAAGGGGTTCCGTTCCAAAGTATGAAATATATAAAGAAAACTAGTCTAAAATTTTGTCTATGTATGCATTATATGTACCTTCATAATATGACTATGTACATAGACAGTACGTAGTGGAATACAAGCATAAGGCATCGAAATGAAAATAAGAAACAATTTAATATTAAATGTAATATTTATTAGAAATTTCAAACAAATCTTTCAATCCAGCACCTTTGCTATAGCTAAAAAACTTATCCTGCCAGTGCTATCACCAGTTTCGCTAAAGTGTTGATAAAGGTGTTTTGCCTTTTCACGAATGATGAGTGAACTTAAGGGAATTTTATTTTGAGTTCGGTCTTCTATCCACAGATTTAAAGCCTTTTCCATTTTTTCTAATTTAACATCACGAGTTCCAGAGCAAATTTCTGAAGCAATTAGCGCGTTTTCACGGACACTACGGCGGATTTTTTCTTCCGATTTCTTGATTGATCGTACCGTTGAGTTATTGATTTTATAATGTTTTGCCACTGACAAGACACTTTCACCATTAGAAATTTTATCTAATAACTGAATTTTATTCGCTAATGTCATCACCTTCTTTGATCTTTTCACAATTCCCTTGTTATTCGTGGCCATATTTTTGTAGGGGTTAGAAAAGAATTTGTCCACAATAAAGTCACTTTCTTCCGTTAACACACTCGAAAAAGTCTTTTTACACTAACAAACTGCAAAACGGTAGATTTTTCACTTTTGTAAGCATATCAATTTATAAATTGATAAATTTATAAGCATATAAATTAAAAGCAGACGATGAAACCTTCCATGGCAAGCGCATAGCACATACTGAACAAGGATTAGCGAGAAACAAGCACACTCGCGATTATGTCACCCCTCTGCCCCCACCCACTGAGCGTTGTTTTGACCAGGAAAGATGATTTTAGCCACGCCCATGTTTTTTTATGGTGGAAAATGTTCATGGTGATTTAAAATTCACATTTTTTTAGGTTTCATTTTATATTAAATCAGCAACCGCGAATACGCGAAAACAGATACCACGAATAGCGGGGGTTTACTGTACTCTTTTTTTAGTTTTCCCATAACATCTTTTCTTGATTTCATCCTGTAGTTGAATCAGAAGATTGGAATATGTTCTCGTAATAGTTTGGCACTTTTGGAGAAAATCAACCAGCAGCACCACATTCAAATCCCAAAAGACTGATTGCCAAGACTTTCCCAGCTGAAGGTACAGATCTAACCTTCTTTGGTGGTGGTTTAAGCAGGCATTTTCACCTATTTAAACTGCTGTTTAGTCTTGGTTAGAAGTAAAAAACAATATAGGAATTCTACTCAATCTGTCATAAGCAGGCACAGATTTTCCCTTGATATACTGCAATTGATCAGCTTTTGTTCAAGGCACTAAAAGTTTGGAATCCAGTGTTGTACTGAAAGTCTGTGAATGGAATGTGAATTACCATGCTCGGTCAACTCATGCAGAGAGAACCAAACTCCCTCCTAACTCAAAAGAACTTAGTGGTAATTTTTTTGGAAGTCTGCAGCTTCCACCTACAGACTTCCACTTGTAGTATGCAGTTTCCTTTTATCAAACATGGCTTTCAGTAAGTATGTGTGCGCGCGCGCGCGCACGCACGCACACACACACGCACACGCACACACACACACACACTTACCTTCAGTGATTTTACAGCAGAAATACCACTCTGGTCCCTCTGGAATTCGTAGCGTGAAAATGGACCTTTTAAAATGGCTCCATTATGCTTGAGGTCAACCACTTCTTCAGTAGAAATGACTCCCCAGTGGGAAACTTCAATAAATCTCTCAAGTTTTGACACCGATAAAAACGGACTGTTGTTTTCATAATGAATAACCATTTTATTCTAAAACAAATAAAAAATATATTAATAATATTAGAACACAATTCTGAAACTGCTTAAACTACGAACATAATACATTATAATGCAAACAAGCAATTAAAAAAAAAAAAAAAAAAAAAAAAATTGTGACTTAATTCGGAAAAAGATTAACTTAAGATTTAGCATGTGAGTTTTATAATTAGAGTAGAGATCCATACTGGATAATTTAAAGTATCCAGAATGCTTTACAGGCAGAGATCATAACAGATTGTGTAATGCTCATGGGATAGAATTTTTCTCAGTGTGGTCTGTGCTTGTTAACAGGAGAGACTGCTTCTATAGGGATGGGATACACTTAAATAGAAAGGATGCAAGAATATTTGCTGATGCCATCAAGGCAATGTTAGGTGGGTTGGAAAACTGTTAGCTTGGGAGTATTCACAGACTAATACAATAACAGTAGCTGCAGGCAGAGGTGGTAGTGATTCTTGCACTGCTTTTATTGGGATGAGCAGCAGCATGGAAAGCAAGTTGTTGGGGATTTCAGGAACTGCTGAAAGTCATCATGAAACAAGTAAATGCATGGAATGTGTTAGGGTAACTAAGAGTAAGAACAGGTGCATGAATACTTGCATGTACACCAATGCTAGGAGTATAGTAAATAAATACGATGAATTTGAAGTGCTGGTCAAGACATCAAAGGCAGATATTGTTGGGATATCAGAGACATGGTGTCACACATATATAAGGAATGCAGAATTAGAATTTGGGGAGTACAATGTACACACTGTACTCCCCAAATATAGAAAGGATAGGAAGGGAGAAGGGGTTATGAAATGTACAAAATCTAAGGTAGTGCATCCACAGTTGACATTGGTGGACATTGCAATGTTCAGTTTGGTGTGATGTAAGCACTGAGAAAAATGAGGGTAGGAGTGTGATATTGGTTATTGAATATGAATGGAACTTGTGGGTTGGTCACTCACAAATGAGCAAGACTTTTGTGGATTTATTGGATGATTGTATTCTACAGCAGCATGTTTAAGAGAACCAGTGGGAGTAATACTCTTGATCTGATTATCAACAGCGATTACTCATGCATTAAGAATTTGCAGATAAAGGAACCACAAGGTGGCAGTGATCGCATTGTACTGATGTCGGATTTACTTAAAGATCTAACTACCATCAGGGGTAATGGGAAGGTATTTTACTTTGCAGAGGTGACTACAGTGGTCTCAGACAGTTTTTAAATTCTATACAGTGGGACCAATGAATGACATTACCAACAGCAAATTCTAAATGGAAAGCATTCAAGGAAGTGATCTTGGCAGCTACTAGGATTTTTGTTCCAACTAATAAATACTGTTCAAGGTTTAGGCCAAAATAAATTTTAGATGAACTAATGAGATTGGTGGCAGAGAAGAAAAACAGTCAGCTCAGACAGTTGACAAACTGAATGAGTATTTTGCATCTACATTCACACTTGAGGAATTTTATAGGGAAGTGGAGTACAGAAGCTTATTACATCTACAGGGAGCTATATGACTTTGTAATAACCAAGAGCAAATTGGAGGAGAAATCGTTTAAGTTAAACATAAGAAAGGCATTAGAGTGGATAGGATCTATCCAGTTATATTAAAGTGGCAAAGTAAGCAAGCAAACCCTTAGTCATATTTATGACAGCTTCTTTGAACTCAAGGGAGGTCCCCACAGATTGGAGATGTGAAAATGTATCCCCAATTCACAAAGGGGTATCAAAGAGTGACTTGAGTAATTACAGACCTGTTAGTTTAACTTGTTCTGGGTAAAATATAATAATGGAGTCTAGTTGAATAAGCATTGCAGGATCATCTAGACAAGACTGCAGTAATAATTCAGACACAAGATGGGTTTGTTAAGGGGAAATCTTGTCTGACCAATTTGTTTGGATACTATGATGTGGTCATAAAGGAAACGGATGCAAAAATAATTTTGATATTGGATTTCAGGAAAGGCTTCACTACTGTTGCACATGGAGGGCTACTGTACAAATTGGAGCAGTATGGCATTAAGGGAAAGTTGCTACAACAAATAAAAGGATGGTTGAGTGGGAGAAGACAGAGTGGTAATCAATGGACACTGCTCTTCGTGGACTAATTTTATTACTGAAGGCCCCACAGGGTTCGTTGTTGGGCCACTGTTATTTTGTATATTTATCAATGATAATGATGAAGGTATATCAGGCTTAATGTCGAAGTTTGATGACACAAAGGTTGGCAGGGTTATTAATGATAGTAATGATAGTATGCTACTGCAACAGGATCTGGAAACTTTGGGCAGATGGGCTGAGAAGTGGCAACTGCAGTCTAACTTTGACAAATGCAAAGTACTGCATCTGAGTTACTGCAAAGTAGCGGTAACGCCAGAGTAATATACCAACTGTGTGGTACTACACTCAGGGTAGTGGAGAATGAAAAAGACTTGGAGATTATTATGCAATTAGATAAGTTTCTGGATCATTGCAGGCAGGCTGCCAGTCTTGTCAGTGATATACAGGTCTTGATATATAATGGTCTTGTCAATGATATACAGGAATTTTGCTAGCAGGGATAAGCAGGTGATTATCCCTTTGTATAATGTGATTGTCAGGCTACACCTTGATTACTGCATGCAGGTATGAAGGTCCAATTTTAGGAAGGATGTAGAGCTACTGGAACATGTACAGAGAAGGGCAACGAGATTGGTTAGAGGAACAAAGGGTTGCTCTTACCAAGAAAGGATTAAGTTCTGCAAATTTCAGCATCTGGAGATTAAACACCTGCAAGGTGATCTGACTGAGGTTTATAAGGTCTTGAATGGCTTGAGCAAGCTCAATGCTGATGGGATTCTTCCTCTTGCTCAGATTATGCACCTGCGTTGGCATAGATTAAAATTGAGGGAACACAGTTACAGATTGGATGTGCAGAAATTTGCCTTTGGCCAGCAGGTAGTTGATTGCTGGAACACACTTTCATCTGTTGTGGAAGTTGATAGCTTAAATAAATACAAGGAAGAACTGGACAAAGTTTTGGAGTGAATGGATTGGTGAGGGAAGTGTGTTTTTTTTTTTTTTTTGGTTGATGCTGTATAAGCTTGCTTTCTTGTATCATATGCCTCTACTAATGCAAAAGTCAAATGCTGACACATGAGCAGAAAGAAGCTCGGAAAATCATCTGTACGGATCTTGTTCAGTGCTGCAAGAGTGAAGGAGAGGTGTTTTTTTTTTTTTTATGCATTGTCACAGTTGAGGAAACCTGGGTCCAATATTATGACTCTGAAACGAAGAGACAGTCAATGTAGTGGCAATGTAGTGGCACCGTCGAAATTCCCCATGCAAGAAAAATTTCAAAAGGCCGCCTTCCGTCAGTGTTTTGGGACAAAGATGGGGTCTTGCTTTTGGACTTCTTAGAGTGTGGCACCACAATCAACTCAGATCAATATTTGGAAATGTTAAAGAAGTTGAAAGCCCACATCCACATAGAGTTTTACCATACAAAAACCTTAATGAGGTTCTTCTCCACAAGAACACACCACACCAATCTGCACACCATGGAGGCCATTATGAAACTGGAATGCACTGTTCGTCCTCACCCCTCTCATAGCTTGGATCTTACACCCTCCAATTATCACCTCTTCGGCCTGCCAAAGGAAGCACTCCATCGAACCCATTTTGCAGACGAGGAGGAACTGAAGCAGTGTTCTCAAAGCCCTCTGGAGCAAGAGTAATGACTTTTACAGAATTGGAATACAGCATCAGACTCAGAGAGAAAATGGTGACTTTGTGGATAAATAACAGTGTGTTTATTAATGATTGAGGATTAATTGATGTAAGAGGCATAGTTGTAAGAATTAAATTTTCTGAGGAAAAAAATAGGAAGTATTACTTTTGTACCACTCCTTGTATGTAAGTGAAATTTGTGATAAATTCATTTGTTTATAGGATTCATTTGAAGGATCTAATTTTCCATATGCTCACTTATTGTAGGAAGAAAGCAATTGTTTTAAAAATGGCCTACAAAATAATGTAGATGGTATTTTCCCAGCAGAAACTTGAATTAAGTAATGTGGAAGAAAAAAATATATTTACATAACATTCTGAATTAAACTGCTGCAAAATGCATTTCAAAATTAGATTCTCATTTAAAGATGGATTCAACAAACACATTCTATGAGGCTTTTAGTGAGCTGTTTAACTCCCTTCAGTAGCTAGGCCAATGCTCATTTAACGCAGAACAAACACTGATATATTTAGAAAAATACCCTTTTTTTCCAACTTGACAGATATCAAATGTAAAAAAAAAAAAGAAGTAAAGTGCAGCCATTATCAACCCACTGCAGGATGGAAGCCTCCTCAACAATTCATGCTGAGGGAAATGTACCATAATCTGCCATGCTGGTCCAGTGCGGGTTGGCAGATCAACCGTATTGAGCAGTTAGGGGGCTTGAACCCCGGTCTACTCAAAGAGCGTGTGCTACTGCACTCCCGCTCCTGCCCACTCGGCTATGGAGACGGGTGTATTGAAGTACAAACAACATTTTTCATTAAATGTTCGTCAAAATCTGATATTCTTCAGTTGTTGCCCACTAAAATAAAGTAAAAAATTTGGAAATGCAGCAATTAAATCAATATGGTGCCCAGTCAATAGTGTTGACATGGAAAGATACTTTAGCATATACAATTTGGTTGTAACTGATTGAAGTACAAATTTAAAGGAAAGCTTCACTGAAACTTGTACAATGCTTTTGTTTAATTTGTGATTCATAATAAAAATGCTAAATGGATGCTAAACTGGAAATTTAGCATTTTTGCTCCAAAATGCTAAATTTAAAAAATTTTGTAGCTAAGAACACAAGATTTTGGCCATTAGAAATTAATTCCTCCGGTCTATAACAGGCTTGATTCTAGACTTCTCAAAACAAGAAACACACAGCCATACTGTCAGCAAGGAGCCACATCAATGATTTTTCCATCCACACAATATGGTGAATGAAATGCCTAATTGACTAATGTAATTAACTATTAAAAATTTAAGCTTTATTTGCCTTTTAAATTGTTAACTTCTAATGACTACTATATTTTTTGAGATATAATTCAATTATATTACAAAAAAACAAACTTAATGGCATCTCTGGAGGAGAAAAAAAAAAAAAAAAAATGCAACATGCCACTTAGGAATCACTATTTAGGTGATGACTCTTTTATATAAACAAAAGATGAAATATTTATACAATAGTTAAATGGCTGATTTCTGCAAAATCCCATCTGTTCTATGTAATTTTTAGTAATAATCAACACAACACACCAAAATCTGGGAAAAATAAGCAAAAATTACTTACAAAACTAAAGGGAGCAATATTTTCATATGGGCCATAAGTAATAATATTTTCATTCTGGGAAACAGGCTTTAGTTTACTATAGGATTCAACAGAGTTTGATGATAAGGTTACTGCTGTTGTTTGAGTTTGAGTTATATAAGGAGAATAGAAATAGTGATTTCCATGATAGAGAACTAGTTGCTTATCTGCCTGAGAGATACGAGAGGGATATGGACGAAGTGCATGGATGAAAACCATCTCCACCTCAACTACTGTAGTCTTCCCAGGTTGCAATGGACTCTTCAATTGTACCTTCTGTAACTGTTCATCTCTGAAATAATTACATGAAATAAATATTTTAAACAGAAGGGAAAAAATATATTGCAAATTAAATTTTCTGTTTGTTCTACTGCAACAGACAGAATAAAAGAAAGTAACAGTATACACTTATGCATTTGTTAGGCATCCAGCAGTAGAAAATTATTACAGCTAAAAAAAAACGGTTTACTTCATTTTTTTTAAACAAAAGTTTTTGCTCTATATCAGTGGTATTCAATGTCTCCTATCTAAAAAAAATACAGGGGGAAAGTAAAGAATCCTGCACAAAAGTCTGGTCTATTTTATTGATGGAAAAAACCTAAAAAAATAATACTAGTTGCAGATCTAGGAACCAGGATCAAAGTAAGAAAAAAGTTCTGTAAACAGTCCATAACCAGGTAATGCTATCCAAGCTGGCTCAATAATGATAATGCTGACCTGTTAGTAACCCCCCACCTCAGAAAATGTAAATTAAGTATGACCAATAGAAACCTGATGTAGTGTTTAAGCAATTGCAAGTTCCTGATACCAGAATCTGGGTAATACATGCCACTCAGCACAGTAACAGAACTGTAGCATTTGGTACTTCTGAACAATGACTTTCACTGTATTTCATGCCTATATTACTTTATTAATATTACGCTTAAATGATAATATGATATTATTAATGACATTTAAATGAACTGTTCAATCTGTTTTTGGTAATTTACTTCTCAGTAAACTGCAGCTCTTCTTGGTAAGTTGACATATGGCCCACTCTGTGTACAGGTAAGTGTGTGTGTGTGTGTGTGTGTGTGTGTGTACATTCTGAAATGGCGGCAATTCCCACCGACCTTGCTGGAAGTGTTCAAGGAACACTCTTTCATTTCATGATTACTTCTAGTAGATGGCAGCACCAGCACTCATCTCATAATATGTCTCATTTTCCAATTTCCGCATTGCATACTTTCTGCTTGTTCACAGTCCTACAGGGTCAGCTTAAGGTACGATCGAGTGGTTCCCCCAAACAGGGCGCCAAAATTTAGGGGGCACAAAATACCCTGAAAATTCACTGATTTTCTGCAAATTTCAAGTTGGAGAGGGCACACCAAAAAATCTTGCACAGGGTGCTCATAGGTCTGGGGCCAGTTCTGCAGTCCTGTACATATGAAAATAAGCTTCATTTGAAAACCAAGTGTTGTGTAACATTGAATTTCTCTCATCTATTTACAAAGCAAATTGAAATTTTCTCCGCATCATTTTTGGAAAGTTACACAGCACTGTAATGAAATCCAACTAAAGTATTCCTTGAATAGAACACACAGCTATTCCAAGTTCACAAGCTGTTTTTTTTTGGTTTGAAATTTTACGGAAAATGAACACTGGCTGCACAAGGTTATTTTTGTTCCTTTACACAGCCTTCCTCTTCAAACTGCTGAGATACACAAAGTATCATGTGTTTTGCAGGTACCCAATGAGTTTCAAGAAAAGCCAGAAATTTTCTCTGCAGGATAGTTACTCTGTTTCAGCAAAAGTAAAAACAAAGTTTTAGCTTTCTGTTCAATTATGTAGAAAAACTTCTCCGCCATTTCACTTACAGATGGGAGCATATGGGATTTACAAGCATGCGGTGCTGTGACTTACTGCTGTTCTCTAGTGCATTTTCAAAGAACTACTACAGATTATGGAGAAAACTAAATGAAATCCAACTACAATCCAATCTTAACTTATAATACCAATGAGTCAAATTTCATGAGTCACCCACACAGAATAGCTAAGACAAAGGTGGCTGAAATCTAACAGAGCGTAGTTTTTTTTTTTTTTTTTTTTTTATGTAAGCCCCAAACACAAGAGGAATTATAACCTATAGTACTTAGTACCATGCTTGGGTTGGAGGTTGAGAAGATGAAAGAAGATGTTTGTTGACATTGGACTTGAACTTATGTAGACTGCAATTTTCAGAAAATACGTATGAAGGAAGGTTGTTCCAGAAAATGGCAGTTGAATGAAAAAACGAGGAAGATGAAAAGCTGATTCTGTGAGTTTGAAGTTGGACAATAAATGGATGTTGGCTGGTGGCTGCACATGTTCGGACTGTTTTGAAAGAGAGAGAGCGGGAATTATAGAAGCCAATTCAGAAGAACAGTGCCCATGGAAGTATCTGTAGAAAAGCCATGCAGCAGAAAGAGTACGTCTATGAGACAACGAGTGGAGAGACTCTGTTAGAGATGAATCATTAATTAACCTAACTGCCCTCTTCTGAATTGAATCAAGAAACCTGAGAGTGGTTTTGGGAGCACAATCCCAGATGTGGGAACAATATTCCATGGTAGAGCGGATTTGTGATTTATACAAAATGAGCAGCTGTTTGGAAGAAAAGTAACGCCGAGAGCGAAACAGAAAACCAAGTTTTTTAGATGCAGAGGAAGCAATATTTGTAATGTGCTTGTGCCAAAAGAGATTAGAAGTCAGGGTGATCCCCAAAAGAGATATATCATTTTGCCTAGAAATCGGAGTGTCACTAAAGATAAGCATAGGAGCAGAAGAATCCTTTTTGCGAGATATAAGACAAGACTGAGTTTTAGAAGGGTTGAAATCAATTAAGTTGTCTTTGCCCCACTGGAGAATTACCTGAAGATCGGCATTTAATGAATTGGTAGCAGATTTTCGAGAAGTTGAAGCTAATTGAGCGAGGCAAGGTTTCTCAAAATGGAAAGTGGAATGCCATGTGCTATCATCAGCAAAACTATGGATAGGATTTCAGCCAATGGAAGAAGGTTATTAATTACAAGAGGAAAAGAGGGGGGGATAGAGCTGAACCTTGGGGAACACCAGCATTAGTGGAGAAGTTAGAAGACAGAACCATTTACCATCACCCTCAATGAGCAATCAGAGAGAAAACTGGATAACCAAATACCAGTTGGCAAACCATAAGATGGAAGCTTGTTTAGAAGACCTTTATGCCAAACACGATCGAAAGCCTTTGAGATGCCAAGAGCAACTACTTGTGTTTCACCAAACCTTTCCATTGAATTAGTCCATAAATGGGTAACATAAGCCAGAATATAACCAGTGGATCGACACTGAGGGAATCCATACTGGTGATCACTGATCAGACAGAAGGTTTCTAGGTAGTTTAAAAGTTGGTGGTTAATTGATTTCTCCATTACTTTAGAAAGAGTAGAAGTAATTGCAATGGGACAATAATTGGATGAGAGGGATTTGTCACCCTTTTTAGGAACTGGCTGGATATGAGCAAATTTCCAAGCAGAAGGAAAAACATCTTTGGAATAAGAAAGTGAAAAAAGCGGCAAAGAATAGGAGTAAGTTCAGGAGCACAGGTTTTGAGAACAAGTGGAGAAATACCATCGGGACCTGGAGCTTTCTTAGCATCTAGATTCGTCAAAATCCTTCCGACATCCTTTTGACGGAAGACCACAGGAGGCATTGAATAGAGTGTGTTGGGAATGGTGTGAGGTGTTTTACCAAGATCATTAATACATGAGTTGCAAGAAAAAAGGGATGCTAGCAGGTAAGCTTTATCCTTGGCCGAAGTGACAACAGAACCATCTGGTTTGGACAGAGGTGGGAGCAGAGATGGGCAAAAGTTGCAGCCAATAGCTTTGGCAAGAGACCAGAATGCTCGGCTACCATTAGGGCAAGAAACAAGTTGTCTACTCTTAGCCAGTTCAAACTCTAGTTTGGACTGATTAATAACTGCTTTACAATTGTTGCGAGCTTTGGTGTAGTTGATTCAACTACTGCTCATCTCAGCAGATGAGCAGTAGTTGAATCAACCGATAACTGAGATTCTGTCAGAAAAAGTACATGGGGTTTGGTAGACTGCAAGTGGAAATGGACATCGTTGAGATTAGAATAGAGACCACGTATATTTGTGAAATGAATTAGGAAGTCCTTGGGAGGTTTAGATCTTTTCGTAGATAAGCTTGCTCTATTAGTTTGACAATTTATATTGTATTCAATGATAAGAAAAAGTGGGTGGGACATGCTGTATGAAGTAATGAAATTTTTGGATAAGGCTTACGCATGGTAAGAATATACCCAGATCCTTGACATAACATGGCCTCTACAATGCTCCCCGCACACACACTACTCGGACTCCCTCCAGTCAATATCTGGCAGAGTAGAGGTAGCAAGATTATACACTAGCTGATCCGGAAGCCTCCTAGAGAGTTACCAATAGGTTCGGTCCGGTGTACTAACTAGCGGCCGGCCTGCGAACACCGTTTTAGAGCTGTACCCTCGAAATGCAAGGAATATTGGATCTCGCCACGACGTTCATCATAACCTCAAAAGTCATCAATCATACTGCATGATGGAAGAGATGGGGAAGGGTTGACCGGAACTTAGCTCTAGAGACTAAACATGGGTTGCACCACTTCAAGCCTCCAATAAGCAAAGTGGTGGTATTGCACCGGTTGATGAGAGTCATCTACCACCTAGTACTGCCTGGTAACATAGAGGGGCGGCATTCCTCCACGTGGTGTGGGTGCCACACCTCGGCCCCTGCTTACAGTGGTTCACACCTGGGTAGTCACCCACTATGGATTACTAACAGTTCCACCATCATGAAGGTGCAAGCAGACGATTTGGCTGTCACAGACCATCCGGACTTTGCCGAAATTGGGTTCGCTTGACTTGAGTGTCACCCGAATATCAGTTCCATCAGTGTTTTAGACTCCCAGGTAGCAAGTACAGCTTGTCTGGTATATCTGAGAGAATGTCTGTGACAGCCTCAAGTTGATGTTTTGTTTTTAGAACAGCATTCAAGAAAATGTTTTGCAAACTGATCAGTACTTCAAGGATGCAGAACCATGACGACAAATTTATTTGTCGTCATGGTTCTGCATCCTTGAAGTACTGATAAGTACTTTATCAGTACTTGAAGTACTGATAAAGACAACAAAATTTAAAGTCCAAAATTCAATTCATTCACATCAAATGGAAGGCAGGAGAAACTTTATAATTTCATTCAGTTTGCATATGTCCAATAGACAAGCTGCATCTGATAAGGAAGAACACGTGTTGAAGCCTTAAAATAGTTAAGGCTGAAAACAAAGAAATTAACTTTGGCAAATGTGCTTAAGTTTATGTAAACAAACAATCAACTTTGGAATACAAATTCTACGGCTTCTTAAATTAATTTAAATGAAATGAAATTAAATAAAATCTTCCCCAGAAACTCAGATTTTCCATCCAGCAAAACTGACTATTACCCGAGTCCAAGGATGCCGTCATAAATATGGCTAAGGGTTTGCTTACTTTCTTTAATATAACTGGAAAGATCCCATACACCCAGATGCCTTTCTTATGTTTAACTTCAACAATTTCTCTTCTACTTTGCTATCAGTTATTACAAAATCACTTAGCTCCCTGTTAGTTTAAAAAGCTTCTGTCCTCCACTTCCTTACAGAATTCTTCATGTGTGAATGTCGATTCAAAATACTCAATCAGTTTTTCAACTATCTGAGCAGCATCATCAACAGTCGAACCATTGATATCAAGTGGACCAATCTGATTCATCTCTTTCCTTCTACAGTTTATATAAGTAAAGTCTTTGCTGTTTCTTCGCATCCTTTTCCAAATATTTTTCCTAATCTGCCTTTGCTTACCTAACCTCCTTTGTGACTTGATTACAGGCTAGTTTATATCTACTAGAGGCTTCTCTCTCCTGATAATTTATATGCATCCCATGCATTTTTCTTTTCTGCCACGAGTCTCATTAGTTCATCTGACATCCATTTAGGCCTAAACCATGAACAGTAATTATTATTTGGCATGAAAAGCCAACTAATACACAACTTCCTAATACACGAATACACAACTTCCTCTGGTTGCCTCTCGAACATGCTGCTTTAGAAAAGAATCATCCAATAAATCCACAAAAGTCTTGCTAGTGTGCGAGTGACCAACCCACTTGCTTCAGTCAGTATCTGGTAAGTTCAAGTCCCCCATTATAAGACATTCTGATTTACTGGCACACTATTTCTCTGTATAGCTGTTCACATTGTACTCATCAGAGTTATTAGGCCTATAACACACTCCTGGCCTCATTTTGCTTTTCTCCAGTGCTTATGTCACACCAAACTGGCTCAAAATTGTACTACCCACCTATGTCAACTGGATGCACTGCCTTAGATCATGTTTCTTAACTAAGCATAACCCCTCTTACCTTCCTACCCTGTCTATCCTTTCTGTACACATTGTACTCCCCAAATTCCAATTCTGCATTCCTTATATTGTTGGAACATCAGAGACACCAAGTCTCTGATGTTCCAACAATATATGCCTTTGATGTCTTGATCAGCACTCAACAAATTCATCAATTTTATTTACTATACTTCTAGCATTAGTGTACATGCAAGTATACATGCACTTGTTCTTACTCTTAGTTACCCTAATGCAGCCCATGTATTTACTTGTTCCATGACTCCTACAGCTCTTGAAATCCCCAACTTGCTCTCTGTGCTGCTGCTCATTACAATAGAAGCAGTGTAAGAATCACTTTTGCTTCTGCCAGCGCCTACCGTTAAATCTTTTAGTCTGTGTATCCCCCCAAAAACTAGGCAGTTTTCCCGACCCATCTAACATTGCCTCGATAGCATCAGCAAATATTCTTGGACCCTTTCTATTTAAGTGCATCCCATCCCTGTAGAAGCAGTATCTCCTGTTTGCAAGCACAGACAACACTGATAACAATTCTAACCCATGAGCTTTGCACAATCTTTCCAGGGTTGAATTGATTGACAAGGCTCACATCATATACTCCCACCTATCACGTCTGGGCAGAATTGCAAACACTTTCAAATTTAATTTAACTTAACTTTTTTTCAACATTGACCTGTACTTGTTAAGTAAATTTGCAGATCTCTTACTCTTAAGTTCATTAGTGCAAACGTGTACATCACCTTTTGTGCCCTTAAAAGATGATATCGGCTCTACAACATCAACTTTTGCTCCTGGCAGACATACCCTGGTCCTGTTCCATCTATCCTTTTTGCATATTATATTTCCTGTCTTCCTGACAATAGAGTCACCGACAATAACAAGTTCATGTGAGACCAGCGCATTCTGCCTTGGAGATTGCTGCTGTGTTGCCTGATGCACAGGAGTGAGCTCTGGCATTGAATTGGGCAGCTGAGAGCTTGATGGGGCCCCTCATTAATTTCTTCGAGGACATTTACCCCTACACCTCAAAGGCACCTAATTTCTTCACAGTCTCTGCACCTAGCACACACAAAGATATCCTTCTTGGCTAGATCATGTCCTGTTCTAGACAGGTCTGCAAACATTTAACATTTTGTGCCTTGTTTTAGACTGTGATGCGTGGGAGAATCGCCCTCTTCAGTTTTCCTGCGAGCCACAGCACTCTGTCTATTCTGTGAACGCTGCTTTGCTGCTCTAGTCTGGGACACGATTCCATTTAGTTACAATTTAATTAACAATGAAATTTAATAAGATTAATAAATTTTATTGATAATACTATACTAATCTAACAGATTTCTAATACACTGCTACGTATGTTTTGCTATCTAGTTTTACGTTAAATCTTACAGTATTCCGTATCGTATAACAATGGCGGAAAGTTACGAATGCAAAATCTGTGAACACTAAATATTAACTTTCAAAATCGCTATCTAAATTCAAAATAAACCACGGAGCTTGGCTAGAACTATAAAGCTAGTTATAGGATATAATTTAGTATAACAATTAAGTCAATAAAACAACTAAATATAAATGAAAACTTAGTGTTTGCCAGATCTGCAAAAACCTTGATCAATGTGGTAGTAACCTCGTACACTCTGTTTCAGGGAAAATAATGGAGTCACTGGTTAAAGAAGTGATGCAGGATCACCTAGACAAGACTGCAGTAATAGTTCAGACACAGCATCGGTTTGTTAAGAAGAAGTCTTGTCTGACCAATTTGATTGGATTCTATGATGTGGTCACATGGAACTGGATGCAAAAAATAATTTTAATATCATATACAGGTGACCCCCACTTAACGCTGATAATTCTTTCAGGAAAAACAGAGCGCTAAGTGAATCAACGCTAAGCGAGTGCCACATCCCCATAAGGTAACATATGTATTTGTGAGTTGCGGTCGGTGCCATAGGATATTTCCTAATCAGTAATAAATGGTAGTGAAAAGATGCACAAATGTTGGTCAAAATATTTAATATTTGTACATATAAAATATTCTGCATTACATACGTATATAATTATGTGGTAACTACTTACGTATCAAAATTAAGCTTAAAATTCCAATTAAAATCATGAATTTAGTTGATCTAAATTGATTTAATTTAATTGATGAATTTAATCAAGAAAAAGTGTCGATTTTGGGTTGTACTTTGGCCCTCTTCCAAAAAACTAAAAGGGGTATTAATTTTAAATCCCCTGCAGCGTTACCACCCAACAATAAAGTCAACCGATCCTTCGTTGCTTTGAAACCTGGCATGTTTTTTACTTCTTTCAATATGAAACTTCTTTTAGGCAATCGTTTCCACAAAAGTTTTGTTTCATCTATGTTAAAAACTTGTTGAGAAGTATAACACATATATCCTCTTCAATAATTTTAACAAGTTATTTTTTGAAAGTTTCAGCTCCTTAATTTGCACTTGTGGCTTCTCCTTGGATTTTAAATCCATTCAACAAGCCCTTACTAGTTTTAAATGATTCCACATTTTTTTTTTTTGGGTGAGTTTTCTTCAGATCATCATATTGGCTAATCTCTCTCTCTCTCTCTCTCTCTCTCTCTCTTTTTTATATATATATATATATATATATATATATATTTTACTTAACTGAATTCTGCATTGGATATATCTTCAATAAAATTAGTTAAAGTCTTCCCATTTCAATCCTAATAGCCAGCCTAGCCCTAGTTGCTTGCAATGGAACAGCTATCTTTCCCGCTGCTAAAATTAATTCTTTATTTTTTTTATAATTGTTATTATTATTATTATTATTAATAGATATATGGTGCAAAGAAGCCCGAGGTTTATGCTGCACCGGACAAAAAAAAAAAAAAATTCCCAAGTTACCCTGAGAGAGAGTGAGAGAGAGAGAGAGTCAAAAGTAGAAGGGAATCACCAAGAAAGAGAAGAATGATGATATCCAGCTCAGGACTCTGGGTGTGCCAAGCCCATACTTACCAGATGTGAGCCCCTGTGATTAATACAGTTAAACTTGCAAGTCCTAAATTATGGTACACACATCCGCTTGTCTTTGACCAGAATCGATTCGCTTCAAAACGTCTAATTTAATTTTCAAATTCAGTCTTTTTCTTACATTTATAGTCTTCGTACTGCGCCCAGATGTTGTTGCTTTTTCATTCTTATCCACCATTATTAACTCTTTGAAAATGTAACTGCATTGGTTGCATTAATTATGATACAATGTTCAAGTAAACTGTCCGTTATGCATGATGTCTAATACTGTACTGAGTGATAACTAGACTTCGGATAAATGCATATAACCCAAATATTACAAGCAATATACTTGATCATTTTTTAAAATGTTGATCTCAGAACTATGTAACAAGTCACTGTACTGCAATTAAATTAGCATGCGAGAAAATATCACTGAGCGTGGGAAAATTTCTCAAGTTAAACATTTTAATGCTGTTTTGATATTCATTTTCAAGCTATCGACTCCATCAAATGAAACGATTTCGGATTTCGTTAAATATGCCAAAAATGCAATCTGTAAAACAGCATTAAAGTGATCTGTGACAGCGTTATAGTCAGATACGGGTTATAATATAAGAACAGCGTTACAGCAAATCAGCGCAAAGCGAACCGCATTATAACGGGAGCCTGCTGTACTTGGATTTCAGAAAGCTTTTGATACTGTTGCACACGGAAGACTTTCTGTGTGCAACAGTATCAAAATTGGAGCAGTATGCATTATTCCACTTTCTCAGATAAGGGCAAGTTGCTGCAATGGATAAAGGGATGGTTGAGTGGGAGACAGCAGAGAGTGGTAATAAAAGGACACTGCTCTACGTGGACTAATGTTATTAGTGGAGTCCCCCAGGGTTCGGTGCTGGGGACCACTGTTGTTTTGTGTATTCATTAATGAGATCCATGAAGGTATATCAGGTTTAACGTCCAAGTTTGTATATGATGCAAATGTTTGCAGGGTTGTTAATAATAGTAAAGACAGTATGCTACTACAGCAGGATCTAGAAAAGTTAAGCAGATAGGCTGAGAAGTGGCAACTGAAGTTTAAATATTGATAAATGCAAAGTACTGCATATGGGTAGCAATAACCCAAGAGAAACGTATCAACTGTGCGGTACTACACTCGGGGAAGTGGAGAATGAAAAAGACCTGGGGGTAATTGTGCAGTCGGATATAAAGTTTTCTGAGCAATGTAGGTGGTCAGTCAGAGCAGGTCATGGAGTTTTGTCAATGATATATAGGAATATATATATATTATATATATATATTTTGATATATATATATATATTGAATGATTTTGAATGATATATATATTTTGCTAGTAGACACAAGGAGGTGATTATACCTTTGTATAATGCCTCATTTTAGGAAGGATGTACAGTTGCCAGAATGAGTACAGAGAAGTGCAACAAGATTGGTGAGAGGAACAAAATGGGTTCTCTTACCAGGAAAGGCTTAAATTCTGTAAGTTTCAGCATCTGGTGACTAGGCACCTGCGAAGTGATCTGACGTGTACAAGGTCTTGACTGGTTTGAGCGGGCTCAATGCTGATGGGATACTTCCACTTTCTCAGATAAAGAACCTGAGGGGGCATAAATTCAAATTGAGGAAAGACAGTTGTAGAATACATGTGTGGAAGTTGATAGCTTAAATAAATTTAAGGCTGAACTATATAAACATTTGGAGTTGCCGGATGGGTGAAATGGGAAGGTTTTTTTTTATTTTCCATTTACAGGTAGCCCTCGATTTACGTTGAGGTTAGGTTCCTGAGGGAAGTGGCGCAAATGGAACCCTTTATATAATGGAGTCAATTGGAAATCACAGGGTTAGGTTCTGGCCACTAAAAATTTTACCTACCACTTTGTATCGATTGTTTTGTTTTATTAGCATTCGTCATAGTTGTAGTAATAGTCGATGGAGGCATATTCATAGCCCTACACATTACAGCAGCTTTCACCAGATTCCATCCTCCGAATATTGCACTAGGATTCAATGAACTACTTTTACCAGAGATGGCATCTTTTTATTCTATTAAATTAAAAACTTTATAACATGATGGCAAAAACTGCACAAGACTATCAATATTATTATTTATATTAATAGCACATTTATAAAAAAATGTTATCGTAATAAATTTCCAACACATATAAATAGCGTAAACAACAACCAACTAAATGCTTCACCACATTGACCTTTACCACCCGCATCCACGAGTGGCTACTTTGAGGGAGGGAATCTTTCTTATCTTTGATACGGATGCAGTAATTGCTGATTGGCTCAGATTGTTCTAAATCACATGAACAGTGCATTATACATGCACAGTATGATGCCGATAAATTTTGTCTGATGATTTTAAACTTTCAATTTATAAAGAAATTGCAAAAAAAAAAAAAAAAAAATCAAAAATAAATAAAAATAAAAATGTCGTTGTGGTCAACAATTGGCACAAATCGGACCAGTGCAAAACGAGGGCTACCCGTATTTATTATTATTTTTTTTTTTTTTGGCTGATGCTCTACACGCTTGCTTTCTTGCACCATATGCCTCAACTAATACAACTATTACCTCAACTGAATCCTCTACCTGGAATGAATGCTCAGTGAATCCATCTTCCTTCAAAATCTTAGACAACTGTTTAATGAAATTCCCTTTTGTTAAATCATGCTCCAAATCAAAAACAACTCTAGGATTAATAGGCTTAGGAACGAAATATATCAATCCTAACTCTTGAATCATAGAACACTTAATTTTAGAGAGTGTCCTCAGTTTCTGCCTCCACAAAAACTCTCTTATAGTCTTAACATTTTTCACCTGAAAAGTACTTAAAATTGGACAAACAGACCTCAAAATCACAGATTTAACTAGGACCTGTCTATATTTTTCACTACCAGCCTTAATCACCACAACTTTAGAAGACTTCGTTTCCTTTACATTTCCTTTAATCACAGATACATATGTCACTCTTCTGTTTCAACCTTTCTTCTTCCCTGAAATCTATCTTTTAATATGGAATTCTCAGTAAAAATCGCAAAGCATCTCATAATTCCATAATCAACTTTACAGCTGCAATGCCTTTTTTTTTTTTTTTATATAAACCCCAAACACAAGAGGTATTAGAACCTATAGTACTTAGTACCATGCTAGGGTTGGAGGTTGAGAAGATGAAAGAAGATATTTGTTGACATTGGATTTGAAGACTGTAATTTTCAGAAAATACGTATGAAGGAAGGTTGATCCAGAAAACGGCAGTTGAATGAATAAACGAGGAAGATGAAAAGTTCGTTCTGTGAGTTTGAAGTTGGACAGTAAATGGATATTAGCTGGAGGCAGCACGTGTTCGGACTGTTTTGAAAGAGAGAGCGGGAATTATAGAAACCAATTCAGAAGAACAGTGCCCATGGAAGTATCTGTACAAGAGGCATGCAGCAAAAACAGTACATCTATGAGACAGCGAGTGGAGAGACTCTGTTAGAGATGAATCATTGGATAGGATTTCCAGTCAATGGAAGAAGGTCATTAATATACAAAAGGAAAAGGGTGGTGGGAAAGAACTGAACCTTGGAGGTCACCGGCATTAGTGGAGAAGTTAGAAGACAGACAGCCATCTACCATCACCCTCACCCTCAGTGAGCGATCAGAGAGAAAACTGGATAACCAATTACTAAAAACAGTTCGCAAAATATAAGATGGAAGCTTCTTTAGAAGACCTTTATGCCAAACACGATCGAAAGCCTTTGAGATGTCAAGAGCAACTACTGTGTTTCACCGAACCTTTCCACTGATTTAGTCCATAAATGGGTAACATAAGCGAGAACATCACCAGTGGATCGACACTGACAGAATCCATACTGGTGATCGTTGATCAGACGGAAGGTTTCAAGGTAGTTTAAGAGTTTGCGGTTAATTGATTTCTCCATTACTTTAGAAAAGAGTAGAAGTAATTGCAATGGGACGATAACTGGATGGGAGGGATTTGTCACCCTTTTTAGGAACTGGCTGAATATGAACAAATTACTAAGCAGAAGGAAAAACACCTTTGGAATAAGAAAGTCTAAAAAGGCAGAAAAGAATAGGATTAAGTTCAGGAGCACAGGTTTTGAGAACAAGTGGAGAAATACCACCGGGACCTGGAGTTTTCTTAGTATCAAGATTCATCAAAATCCTTCTGACATCCTTTTAACAGAAGACCACAGGAGGCATTGAATGGAGTATGGTGGGAGGTGTTTTACCAAGATCATTAATACATGAGTTGGAAGAAAAATGGGATGCTAGCAGGTAAGCTTTATCCTTGGCTGAAGTGACAACAGAACCATCTGGTTTGGACAGAGGTGGGAGCAGAGATGGGCAAAAGGTGCGGCCAATAGCTTTGGTAAGAGACCAGAATGCTCGGCTACCATTAGGGCAAGAAGCAAGTTTTCTACTTTTAGCCTGTTCAAACTGTAGTTTGGACTGATTAATAACTGCTTTACAATTGTTGTGAGCTTTGGTGTAGGCAGAAAATGAAACTGAAGAATTAGAAACAAGCCAATTATGATAAGCAACGTTCTTCTCTTGAACAGCCTTAGCACATTTATTGGAAAACCAAGGTTTAGATAAAGGACGAGATTTTAAAGTTGAATGTGGAATAAAGGATTCCATTCCTGCAAGAATAATTTCACTGACACAATATCAGCAAACGTTGACATCAGAAGTTTAGAAAGAGTAATCCGACCAAGGAACAGAAGAAAAGAAATCTCGCAGGTCATCCCATTTTGCATTCTTGTAATGCCAAACAACACGAGGTTGGGAATAGCCATGGGATAAAGGCTCCATTGGAGAAGAGAATCACCAAGTTGTGATCTGAAGAGCCTAAAGGACCTCTCACTTCAACTGTGTACTTAGAAGTGTTTTTTGTGAGAAACAGATCAAGCGTGTTGGCGAGACGCCTCAGCATCTCGACCAGTTGGGTCGGTGTGACTAGAAAACGGAAGCCAGCTGGAGTTGTGAACATTAAAATCACCAAGGAAAATTACCTCACTGTTAAGAAAGTTGGACTGGATTGATTGATTGATTGATTGATTGATTGATTGATTGATTGATTTGATTTTTGTGGCGCAAAAACAGCAGGGTTATAGTGCGCCAGGAAAATGTTAAAATATAAAAAGGTAAGACTGGTAACTTGTAAAAATGTTACGTCGCCTAAAAATAAATAAAATTTTTCTCAATCCTTTGGTGATTGAGAAAAATCATATAAATAAATAAAATCAGTACAATGATAAAAGCAAATTGTATATTTCATATGAGTGTATACATATTGATCAACTTGAAAAATTTAAAAACTGCTGACACATTGTCGTTGTCATTTAAAATCTGACTGAGTGTATACGGCTCAGTCAGATGGGTAAAAGCAGTAAAACGAGCATTTATAAAACTGGAACAATCACATAAAATGTGTTGGACGGTTAAAATGGTATCGCATTGCTCACACATAGGAGGGTCATCAGCCCTCAGCAAAAAGGAGTGTGTTAAATGACAGTGTCCTATGCGGAGCCGAGCAAGAACAACTTCCTCCTTGCGATCCCTGCGTAAGCTGGACCGCCAAGGATGGATCACAGGCTTAATTCGACACAGCTTGTTCGTAGTAACCAGGCGATGCCACGAATCATGCCACTCAGAATGCAGGTTACTACGGATCACTTGCCTGTAGTCTGTATAGGGGACTAACAGGTCAAGATTATCCATCAGGGCTGCCGATTTGGCTGCATTGTCAGCCAAATCATTTCCTCTAATCCCAATGTGACTGGGGATCCAGCAGAAGCGGATATCGGATCCAGTTGTATAGAGATTGTATATTATCTGCTGAATTCGGGACAGGATTGGGTGATTAGTGCGTGACACCGCTGATAAAGCCTGCAGTGCACTCATTGAATCGGCATATATAATACACCGTTGGTATCGGTGTTTTCTTATGTGATCTAGAGCTAACTCTATCGCATGCAGCTCTGCAGTGTAAATGCTGCAGTTAACGGGTATCTGCTCTGATATGGTTTTATCTGGAAAAACAGCAGCAGATCCCACATACGATTCTGACTTCGAGCCGTCTGTGTAAACTGGCAAGAAGTCAGAATGTTCTGCACGGTGTTGTGAATAGAGCTGAAGGTAGACAGAGGCTGGAGTATTAGACGTCGTCGCAAGTTTGAGCGAGAAGTCACATGCTGGTGTTTGTGCATGCCAGGGTGGAAGGGGCTCCTTTGGTGATTGAGCAACCTTGTCTACCGACATGTTAAGCTTATTGAGTAGCTCTTGAACACGAATGCCGAATGGCCGATTGGCAGTACGTCGTGTGTTATAAAGATTTTCCCATCGTGGCTCGAAAATGGATGTCCACGTGGGATGGTGTGGTAGGGACTTCAGCTTGAAGGCATATTGCAGAGACAACTGCATTCGCCGAAGCGACAAAGATGGTTCATTTGCTTCGGCATACAGACTTTGGACAGGCGAAGTTCTAAAAGCACCAGTAGCAATACAGATGGCTTGATGATGGACGGGGTCAAGCCAACCAACAGCGCTATTTCTGGCAAATGAATAGACCTGAGACCCATAATCCAATTTTGAGCGTATTAGCGCACGGTATAAGCGGAGTAGAGTACATCGGTCTGCACCCCAAGAGGTAGAAGAAAGAGAGCGGAGAATGTTAAGCCCTCTCGTGCACTTTATGCGTAGGTGACGAATATGTTGGACAAATGTAAGCTTTTTGTCAAAAATGAGTCCCAGGAATTTCGTCTCTGATAAGACTGGAATGGTGCTTTGTCCAAGTCGTAATTCAGGCTCAGGGTGGAGGTTACGTTTGCGGCAAAAATGGACACAAACGGTCTTCTCCGGTGAGAACCTGAAACCATTGGCCGTGGCCCAGGAGTTAAGACGGTCAATAGCTTGTTGCAGTTGTCTCTCAATAACCCTCATATTGCATGATTGAGAAAATATACTGAAGTCATCAACGTAGAGTGCACTTTTACTGTTGGAGGAAGTTGTTCGGAAATAGTATTATATTTTAATGGCAAAAAGCGTGACACTTAAGACAGATCCTTGTGGTACCCCCTCCTCTTGGCAAAAGGGCCGCGAAAGGGAGGATCCTACACGAACTTGGAAATAACGGCAGGATAAAAAATTTTTAATAAAAACGGGAAGGTGACCTCTTAGACCGAGATTGTAAAGGTCTTTTAAAATACCAAATCTCCAAGTTGTGTCGTACGCTTTTTCCATGTCAAAGAAGATGGACACCAAATGTTCTCTTTTTAGGAAAGCATCTCGGATAGATGTTTCCAGTCTAACTAAGTGGTCCAATGTGGACCTATTTCTTCGGAAGTCGCACTGAAAGCGGGAGAGAAGGTCATTCGATTCTAAATACCATAAGAGCGAGCATTGACCATTCTCTCCAATATTTTGCACAGACAGCTGGTCAGAGCAATAGGACGATAGTTTTTTGGATATTTAGGATCCTTTCCTGGCTTAGCAAAAGCAAGAATAATTGCCTTGCGCCAGGTTTCCGGAAAGTGCTCTTCGAGGAAGATTCTGTTGTACAGGAAGAGCAGACGGTCCATGGATTCTGGTGAAAGATGTTTGATCATTTCATAATGGATGTTGTCTGGTCCAACAGCGGTAGCCTTTGTACGGGCGAGTGCTGTTTTCAGCTCATGGATATTAAATGGCCCATTGTATGGGTGGGAGCCCTTCGATGTGAATTTAAGGGCCTGTTTTTCAGCGTTGCGCTTTAAGACCAGAAACTCTGGGGAGTAAGATGATGTTGCAGAGATGTTAGAAAATGTTTCCCCAAGAGCATTGGCTATTGCAGTAGAGTCTGCAATAGTACATCCATTATATTCAAGGACCGATGAGGGGTGTGCTGTGTATTTTCCATTCATTTTCCGGATTTTTTCCCAGACCACCTTAGTGCTGGTCGTCTGGGTAATCGATGATGTGAAACGGATCCACGATTCCTTTTGACTCTGACGGCAGATGTAGTGTGCTTTGGCTCGTGCACGTTTAAATGCTAATAGGTTGACCGTGGTAGGATATCGTTGAAATATCCCCCAGGCTTTGTTTTGAGCCTTTTTAGCTGCTGTGCATTCTGGATTCCACCATGGTTTTGGAAAGGGAGGAAGCCGCGTGGATGTCTTTGGAATCGCAGTTGCAGCTGCATGGACAATATTTTCTGTTATGTACGTAACTGCATCATTGATAGGCTCCTGACTGACTGCAGAGTTGTCAAACTTTTCCAGGTGTTGAAAGGCACTCCAGTCAGCCTGATCAAACTTCCACCGCGGTAACATGACAGGAAGACAAGGTCTCCCAGTAATTAATGTGGTTATCACGGGGAAGTGATCACTTCCATACGGGTTCATTTCTACCTCCCAAGTAAGCGAAGGGAGAAGAGAAGGCGAGCTGATAGAAAGATCAATGGCAGAAAACGTACGGGTAGGCATGTGGAAAAAGGTGTTTGTTCCCACATTAAGGCAGAGGTCATTGTCAATGAGCATACGCTCTATGACTCTTCCCCTTCTATTAATGCTAGCACTACCCCACAGGATGTTATGTCCATTAAAGTCCCCAAGAAGTAGGAAAGCGGGAGGCAACTGCATTACGAGATCATCAAGGTCTTTCTGGCAGATGTCAGTCCCAGGTGGCAAATAAAGAGAGCAGACAGTTAATAAGAACCCCACCGTAAGGCGAATTGCTACAGCCTCAATGCTAGTTGTAAGATGCAAAGGCTGAAATGGGATCTGGTTACCGATGAGGATTGCGACTCCTCCGTGAGCAGGACCATCCACAATTCTATCCTTACGAATGATGGTAATGTTATGCATAGTGGGGTCGTCATTTGCCTTTAAATAAGTCTCCTGTACGCAAAAGCAAGCTGGTTTGTGCTTTTGCAGGAGTGCCTTGATGTCATCAGTATTTTGCCGGAATCCACGACAGTTCCACTGTAGGAATTTAGCCATTATTTTTGGCTTGGTGGGTCCATCAGGCGGCTTCCGAGGTGCTGAGGGCTTACCTTTTTCAGTTCTGGCCTTCTTCTTCCTGGGGAAGTATGGACGCTGTCCAGTGTCCATTTCCTCCTCAGCAAAGAGCTCCAAAACTGAGTCTTCTTGTACCTCCTTCTGCTCGACATCCATGTTTTCTTGGATACTAGGTGGTATTTCACCTTTCTTATTCTTTTCTTTTGTATTTGCTTTTGTTATTTGTGGAGCATTAGGAGGTACCGATATAGGAGTGGCAGCTGATTGGTCCTTCTGTGCAGGTTTTTGGGAGCTTAAAAGGTAACGTGCGATGGGAGTAAATGATTCTTTTGGAGGGACGGACATGTCCGTCTGAGTCCCAATCGAACACCTCCTGCTACCTTCTGGGCGTAGGTAGGTTTTTTGATGTTAAGAAGTTTCACTGCTTTCCTTGCCTCCTGGTACGATATGTTTAGCTCTGCCTTCAGCCGTTGAATTTCTTTTTCTTCTTTCCACCTCTGGCATGCTCGTGAGTAGGCCGGGTGTTCGCCTTCACAGTTAATGCAGGTGGGTTTCATGGCTGAACATGCTGTTGTTTCGTGATCCTTTGCACCACATCGAGCGCATGCAAGGACTCCACGGCAGGCCATTTGAGAATGTCCATATTTCTGGCATTTAAAACACCGTAAAGGGTTTGGAACATATGGACGCACTGGACAGTTGATGTAGCCAGCTTTAATCTCATCAGGAGGTTTGGGAGAGTTAAAAGTCAGGATAACACTCCTGGTTTTAACAAGTTTCCCATCCCTACGCGCACTAATTCTCTTGACGGCTATAACTCCCTGAGGTTTCAGTTCCAAGCAGATTTCCTCCTCGGTTACGTCGAGAAGGTCCCATTCCGAAATGACACCTCTCGATGAATTGAGTGTTCTGTGTGGTGTCACTGTTATGGGTATTCCTCTGATTGATGTTGCACGGAGTAGCTGCTCAGACTGCCTGTCAGTTTTGGTTTCAACTAAGAGGTCTCCAGAACGGAGCCTCTTAACCGATTTGGGTGACCCTCCTAACCCATCTAACCCTTTCTGTATGAAGAAGGGGGACATTTTACCAATTGGTTTTTCTCTGGTGGAGTGTATAATTAGGAACCTTGGAACAGGTCCTGATGGTAATTCCGTTCGCTGCCTCTTTTTAGCAATAATGCTATCTGTATCTGTGTCTAAATTTTCAGATAGGGACCAGGTTGGGGCTCCTGAAGGAGTAAGTTTATCAGGATTCATATAGTTTTTTAAATTGTTCAGTGCCCGGGTTCCCCACCCACCACGGAGCCCAAAGGGACGCCCACTACCCGGCATGCAATAAATGCGCTCGGGAGTGGGACGCCAGGGTTACCCAGACACTATGCCCGCACCGCCGCCAGCCTGAATCCTGTCCCTCGGACCATGAGGGTAGGGGCGTGGCATTGACACGGTTGACCCTCGCAGGCGAGCCTACTAGCCGATTGATCCTAGCCGGGCCTTCCAGGACCACCCGTCTTGTCGAAGCAGGGGCCAAAGTGGTGTATTGAAGCTGAGCCCCTCAACCACCAGGATCCCCCTTTCCGAATTTCCACGGGTCGCAGCACATGGCAAACACGCCGGATTCCATTGATGTAAGCCTGGAACCTGGGCTGTGGGCGTTGGATCCCAGTGATGCTAGTCTGGAAGTCCAGCAGCGTCACTGGGAGGTCCCCTCACTACGTACAGGTGCCCACGTCGAGGGGAGTTGGACTGGAGAAAGTCGAGTTGCAAAGAGAGGAAGTCAAAGAGCTCCAAGTGATTAGTGGAGTTGGGAGAACGGTAGAGACACAGATGAATTTGACACAATGAGGTAGAGATTTTAAGCCAGAGAAGATCAAAGAGAGGAGATTCCAAATTGCCAAGTCTCTGACAGGGAATATCAGAACGGACATATGCACATACTTGTGCATATGTCCACCTTTGAGGCGAAAGGAATCATACAGCGAATAATTAGGGCATCTGAGATGAGCAGTAGTTAAATCAACCGATAAATGAGATTCTGTCAGAATAAGTACACTGGAGTTTGGCAGACTGTAAGTGGAAATGGACATCACTGAGATTAGAATAGAGGAAGTACTTGGGAGGTTTAGATCTTTTCGCAGATAAGCTTGCTCTATTAGTTTGACAATTCATGATGTATTCAATAGTAAGAAAAGGTGGGTGGGACATGCTGTATGAAGTAATGAAATTTTTGGATATGGCATACACATGGTAAGAATATACCCAGATCCTTGACATAACGTGGCCTCGACGATGCTCCCCGCATACACACACTACTCGGACTCCCTCCAGTCACTATCTGGCAGAGTAGAGGTAGCAAGATTATACACTAGCTGATCCGGAAGCCTCCTAGAGAGTTACCAATAGGTTCGGTCTGGTGTACTAACTAGCGGCTGGCCTGCGAACACCGTTTTAGAGCTGTACCCTCGAAATGTAAGGAATATTGGATCTCGCCATGATGTTCATCATAACCTCAAAAGTCATCAATCATACTGCATGATGGAAGAGATAAGGAAGGGTTGACCGGAACATAGCTCTAGAGACTAAACATGGGTTCCACCACTTCAAGCCTCCAATAAGCAAAGTGGTGGTATTTGATGAGAGTCATCTACAATTTATTATTGCCTGGTAAAACAGAGGGGCAGCATTCCTCTCTGTGGTTTGGACGCCACACCGACCCATGCTTACTTTGGTTCACACCTGGGTGGTCACCCGCAGTGTGTTTTTTTGCGCATGGGAGCAGAGAGAATGTCTGTGACAACCTCAGGCCTTACTATAGTGATTCTACAAATAATTTCTCAAACAAGATTGAACCTCTCTAATGTGTTCAAAGTCTTCATAATCAGATCTTTCATTAATACTGCCATTGCCAATTCAGAAAAAGCTTGACTTCCTCACACTATATGGGGAATATTACTATTACTATCTCTTCTTTTCTTCACACGATAACTGGTGTTCTGGAATATTCCTGCCTGAAAAACACCTGTTTTGGTTAACTAATGCACCTGTGAAAGAATGGATTCATTAATTTCTTCTCTCTCTTCATCAGTCACATTTGAACTAGAGAAACTAGACTTTTTTTTTTTAAATTCTAAAAATTTAATATGAATAAAACAAGAACTATTTACAGTAACAGTCTAAGATCAAATGTGATCAGAGACTAAACTATACACACTATCAATGAACGCAACGCTTAAGGATCCCAGCTTAAACAACAACCTAACTTCAAATGGAAAATTAAAATTCAATCTTAAATTTGAACTAAAATAAAATTGCTATTTCCAAAATTCACTACAAACACCAAAACACTGTACAGTAGGCCCTCATTATAACATGGTTTGCTTTATAAACGCTGACTTGCTATAATGCTGTTCTTATATTATAATCCGTATCTCACTATAATGTCTTTTACCAGCGTATAAATTGAATTTTTGGCACGTTTAACGAAAACGTTTCATCTGAAGTAGTCGATAGCATGAGAATGAATAGCAATACAGGTGACCCCCCGCTTAACGCTGATCATTCGTTCCGGAAAAACAGAGCGCTAAGTGAATCCGCGCTAAGCGAGCGCCGCTTTCCCATAAGGTAACATATGTATTTGTGAGCTGCGGTCGGTGCCATAGGATATTTCCTAATCAATAATAAACGGTAATGAAAAGAGGCACAAATGTCGGTCAAAATATTTAATATTCAAATATTTGTACATATAAAATATTCTGCATTACATACGTATATAATTATGTGGTAACTACTTACGTATCAAAATTAAACTTAAAATTCCAATTAAAATCATGAATTTAATTGATCTAAATTGGTTTTAATTGATTTAACTGATGAATTTAACCATGAAAAATGTGTCAATTTTGGGTTGAACTTTGGCTATCTTCTAAATAAACTAAAAGGGGTATTAATTTGAAATTCCCCGCAGCGTTACCACCCAACAATAAAGTCACCCGATCCTTTGCCGCTTTGAAACCTGGCATGTTTTTTACTTATTTCAGTATGAAACTTCTTTTAGGCATTCGTTTCCACAAAAGTCCTGCTTCATCTATGTTATAAACTTGTTGAGAAGTATAACACACAATACCCCTCTTCAATAATTTTAAGAAGTTCTTTTTTGAAAGTTTCGGCTCCTTGATCTGCACTCCCTGGATTCTAAATCTATTCTACCAGCCCTTACCAGTTTTAAATGGTTCCACATTTTTTTTTTTTTAGGCGAGTTTTCCTCAGATCATCATATTGGCTAATCTCTCTCTCTCTCTCTCTTTCTTTTTTTTTTTTTTTTTTGTTAATATTTAACTTAACTGAATTCTGCATTGGACATTATCTTCAATAAAATTAAAGCCTTTCCATTTCAATCCTAATAGCCGGCCTAGTCATAGTTGCTTGCAGTGGAACAGCTACCTTTCCCGCTGCAAAAATTAATTCTTTATTTTTTTATAATTGTTCTTACAGTTACAGTTGCAAGTCCTAAATTATGGCACAAATCCGCTTGTCGTTGACCGGAATCGATTCGCTTCAAAACGTCTAATTTTCAAATTCAGTCTTTTTCTTACATTTATAGTCTTCGTACTGTGCTCAGACGTTGTTGATTTTTCATTCTTTTTTCATTCTTCGAAAATGTAACTGCGTTGGTTGCATTAATTACGATACAATGTTCAAGTAAACTGTCCGTTTCGCACGTTGTCTAATACGGTACTGAGTGATGACTAGACTTCGGATAAATGCATATAACGCAAATATTACAAGCAATATACTTCGTCATTTTTTAAAATGTTGATCTAGGAACTACGTAACAAGTCACTGTACTGAAATTAAATTAGCGTGCGAGAAAATTTCACTGAGCGTGGGAAAATTTCTCAAGTCAGCGTGGGAACGTTTTAATGCTGTTTTGCTATTCATTTTCAAGCTATCGACTCCATCAAATGAAACGATTTCGTTAAATATGCCAAAAATGTAATCTGTAAAAGAGCGTTATAGTGATCTGTGACAGCGTTATAATCAGACACGGGTTATAATATAATAACAGCGTTATAGCGAATCAGCGTATAGCGAACCGCGTTATAACGGGGGACTGCTGTACAGCATTAAGACATTTCCCACGATGAATTAATTGCAGTCCAGTGATTTGCTACGCTACGTAGATCCAAGATCAACATTTGAAAAAATGATCAAGTTAAGGAATATGCAGTATTGCTTGTAATATTTGTGTTTTCTGCACTTATCCAAAGTCTAGTCATCACTCAGTACAGTGTTAGACATCGTCTATAACAGACAGTTTACTCGAACGTTGTATCGTAATTAATGTAATGCAATTAAATTTTTGAATAGTTAATTGTGGTGGACAAGGATGAAAAAGCAACAATGTCTGGTTGCGGTAAGAAAGAGATTGAGTTTGAAAATTAAATTAGCTTTTTGAAGTGAATCGATTCCGGTCAACGACAAGTGGATGTGTGTAATAATTTATGACTAGCAGGCTAAACTGCAAGAGCAATTATAAAAATTAAAGAATTAATTTCAGCAGCGGGAAAGACAGCTGTTCCATTGCAGGCAACTAAACTGACTAGGGCCAGAACGGGTATTATGATTGAAATGGAAAGACTTTTAATCCAAGGGCTCTTAAAGATTTCACTAAATCAAACCTACCTGTAATTTGGAAGGCTAATAAAAAAAGTTTGGGTAACCAAGCTTCTTTTCGTTGACTGGTACTCTGAATTCTTCTGTCCTGCAGTGGATAGACATTATGTGAAAAATAACCTTGATTACAAAGCAATTGTGATCGTGGACAACACACCATGACATCCAAAAAAGCGAGCTTAGAATACTTGAAAAATCATATAAAAATCTTTTAAATGTCTCCAAACACTACATCTCTGATCCAACCAATGGACCAAGGTGTTATTGGCACATATTTAAAACTTACTACATAAGGAACACCTTTTCCCAAGCTATTGAAGTCATCAACACTGGTGAAAAGGTACCGAGCCTAAAGAAGTTTTGGAAATCCTACACCATTAAAACTGCCATTTCAAGAAATGACTCAGAAAACCATGAATGGAGTGTGGAGAAAAGTTTGGAAGAATTGCAAAAAACGGATTCCCAAGAACCTGTTGATTTGGTTGAGAAAGTTAAAGCGCAAATTGAACTTGAAATAGAAGCAGGATTGGACAAAATTGACAATGATGACATACAAGAGATGACTGACAACAACGGGGATGGTCTCAAATGAAGAACTCATAGAAATGACAAAAGAACAAGAGCTTGCAATTGAGGGAAAATTATCATCAAGATCCAACAGATGAAGAACCGATAGTCGCTAACTAAAAAAAAAAAAAGTCTTAGTAAAGATTTCGAACACTTTGAAAAAATGTGTGATTATTTCCGGGAGAACGACCCTGCCATCGAACGAAATTCCAATGTAATAAGAAATTTAAAGAAAGAAACGAATCCCTACATGATTTTGTACAATGAGAAAAAGAAGGACAAAGTACAACCCAAAATATACACATTTTTTAGTCCAAAGATACAAAAACTTATCTTTGGACTGAAAACTGGAGAGCACAGGGCCATCAGATTAATAAATTCATGATTTTAATTGGCATTTTAAGTTTAATTTTGTTATGTGATGTAGTTACTTACCACATAATTATTTACGTATGTAATATAGAATATTTTATATGTACAAATTTTTGTACATTAAATATTTTGACCAACATTTGTGTCTTTTCACTACCATTTATTATTGATTAAGAAATATCCTATGGCATAGACCACAACTCACAAATACATGTTACTTTATGGAAATACAGCACTTGCTTAGCGCTGATTCACTTAGTGCTCTGTTTTTTGGGAACATTATCAGCGTTAAGCGGGGTGGGGGATCACCTGTAATCTATAAAAAAACCACTAAACACTGTAATCTGTATAAAAACACAAATGAATCACTTAAAGATTGCTAATACCACTTCATAAATGCAGTCAATGCATAAAAATACTAAAGCCACAATGGCAGCCATTAACACTCAACCAAAACTTTAGAAATCATTTTCTAATGAAATATTAAGTATTTCACAGCAAGATTTCACCCAAAACTAAATAATAACTTCAAATATCCACAGAAATACTTGGCAGCAATTAAATAAATCCTCAATAATCACAAACACAGGAGCACAATAATGATAAACATGGCAGCCATGTTGAAACTTGTACCCTTCTGTTTGAACAGGCAGTATCCCAGAAAGCAGGGGTTGTGGGGATTTAAGCCTTTCATGGACCCTTGTTGAACAAACAATTAGATTTTACAATAAATCTGGGAGCACATAAAACATAAATTTGATGAATTTGAAGTATTGACTAAGTCATCAAATGCAGAAACATGGTGCCATTCTGACAAAAGGGATGTAGAATTTGAATATAGTGGGTATTCTGATTGATTGTTGGGGAAAGAGTTATGCTTTTGGTTATGAAGTACACAGACTCTAAGACAGTATGCTAAATGACGGTATGTTAAATAAAAATGAGAGGAGTATGTTAGTACAGTAGAGCGTGAGTTATCCGGAATAATTGACGTCAGACCTCTTCCAGATGGCCAAATCAAATTTTCTGGATAATCGAACAAGAAATTTTTCCAGTAAGATTAAATAAACTTAATCTTACCTTACGATTAAATTAAGATTAATTAAATAAAAAAATATTATAAACCAATCTCGGAAAACAGAAACATCCATCCAGGCATATTTATGATTTTTATACAAAACAGGAAAATTAGAAAGTTTTTAAATGCTCTCGGTTTTTTTTTGACTTACCGTTAACGAGCACGGACAGTCTGTGCGTCCCAGTGGCATTTGCACACACACAGCAATTGTAACTCGCTCTTTTCTCATCTTAAAACTTGGTGCAGGCATTTCTCTTTTAGTGGCTAGGGTTTTTCTCGGCAATGATTTCTATAATAAGCCCGTCTCATCAACATTATAAACCTTTTCTTTCTCTTAATTTGCTATAACTGAGGCAAACTTACTTCTCAAAGGACACTGCTGCCGATTCGTCTGCAGAAAGTTTCTCTCCTTGAATATCTAGTTCACGTATACCCTTGTCTCAGTTTAAAGTTTTTCAGCCAACCTGTGCTTGCCTTAAAATCTTCATTAAATCTCAATTAAAATCCAATGCTTTTTCACCCAATATTGGGCCAGACACTGGTTCACCTTGAACTTCGCTTCTGAAGAAACCACAAATAAAGTGCACACTCTCTAAAACATTTTCAGGTTTTGACAGTCTTTTTCCTGCAAGATCCTCCCTCACTATCCATAATCAACACAAATTCTGTTATAGCATTAGAATTTTTCTTGATGTCATAAATTGTTGAAGTTCCCACACTTTGGAGAGATTTCCTAAATTTTCACCTTTTCTAATTCTATTAATAATTTCCGTTTTTTGTTGCAATGTTAAAACTAAGCATTTTCTTTTTGTTCTCATTTTACTGTTAAAAATTGAGAAAAATAATAAATCGCACAGTTTTGGGTCGATATTGTTCTTATCGAATCTGGAGCTAAACCTGAAATTCACTCGAGGTTTCTGAGAAAACCCAGTAGTCTCTGTGATTTTCTAAAGCACATATCTGAAGGTCACATAGAATTCTAGAGGCCACAACCATAAAACAATAAAAACAATTAGCAGTTTTCAGTTTATTGGGCTTTTTGTTTGTAGAATCTGTTATAAACGGATAGTAAACTCGATCTTTCACTTATTAGAATGAAAATTCAATTTGCAAACATGACCACTATAACCGGAGCTTACTGTACTACCGTTAATAATAATAATAATAATAATAATAATAAAAAGATCTGCCTTTCAAATTATTCCGGATAACTGACAGTCTACTGTAATAGTAAAGGTTAAAAGACGCAAGGAAGCAGGCTTTTGCTGTATCGGCCAAATATATATATATATATATATATATATATTTTTTTTTTGCCTATGCAATCTCTCTCTAAACAATCTTCCTTCTGCTACAGAGTATTGATGCAACTGCCCCTTAAAACCTCACAAGAAACTGTTAACCTCAAGAACTCAGGAAGGCAGTTTATTCCAGAGGTTGAAGCCATATCAAACAAACCTCCTGAGGTCCATCTAGTTTCCCACCAATATTTTATATTTATGGTCCCTGGGTTTTGTTTCATTATTGCATAATAATGAATTACAGTAGAATCTCACACAAAGTTCAAAGGCACCAAAATTTTTGGATTTTGCAATAAGAAGGTTCACCATTTTTAGCAAAACATCAAAACTTGAGCATTTTCAAAATTATATATCTAATATTGACTATTAAGCTTTGGTTAACACGAATATTTTGTTTAGATTTTCTTTTATTTATAAGAGAAGCCACAAGAAAAACAATATAATTGAAATGAAAATTAACAATTAGTATCATATAAACTAGTAAAAGCAAAATCACAATATTAAAGGAAACATGAAACAAATTCATTCTTTAATAAATTAATTAATTTAAAGAAATAATCCAATCTCATTTGCAGTTTAGGTCTTTCATGCATTCTTAAGTACAGCACAGACATTTTAACTTTCACCACTAGTAACAAAAAATTTATTCTGCTTGGTGGTAAGCAGAATGTTATGTTTATTTTGTTCTTGTGTTAGCATTGTAGCAACATCATCATCATCATCCACTTGAAACTCCCCAATTTAACAAAAATTCAAGTTTATTCAAAGTTCCATCCCTTCCACATTCATTTGCTGGACTATGTTTTTCAATGATATGCTCACCAAAGCTGTTGATGAAATACAAAGAGACAATGCTGCCCCAAGAAATAAACATTATGAACAGTATCCAAGGCATTCCACCTTGGCTGAAAATTGATTGCTCCTTCAATGTTGAGGATCAAGCACCTTATCACAAAGGCTTTATATGCCTCTAGAGGTATAACTTCAAGATAATGCCCTGATGCAATTGTTGCACAAAATTGGTGGTATTGGAAAGTAGTCTTCAGTTTTAGTATCCCAGTAGAAATGCTGTACAACAATCTACTATTATTAAAATAGTACTATTGTACAGCTGTTCCATTTATTTCTGAAGCCTTTCATCTACTCTCAATAATCAAGACTGAAAAATTGTCTGCAAGCCAGGCAACTCCTATTAATCTCATAATCATATGGAAGTTGGTTAACTATGCTCTTCAGTATGACAACAAGAATAGTAATGCTTTCTTCACTTAATTTTACACCATTGCAAGAGTTCTTAAACAGCAGGTGCTTTGGGGGGGGGATAAATTAAACTAATCAATTAGGTTTGTACTAAGCTTTGTTATCAACTATATAAAATAATAATTTATTTCTCGTGGAACAAAAATGGACTTCGCAATATAATAAATGCATTTTGTATTGTAACAAATATATTACATAGGAAAGCTAATCCTTTTTAACAAGGGAATGTATAAATGTAAAGGTATGTGCTTTATACAAATAAGATTTGATCACATTATTCAATTTGCTGTTTCTCTTAGTGCCTTATACATTTCAATCAGATTCCCCTGCCCAAAATGCCTATTTCCAAGCTCTGCAATATACCCACACATTTCTACTTCTCATATGGATGCTCCCCTTTGCTATTATCACCAGATGAATCATCTGTCTTTGGACACTTTCAAGAAGTTCAATGTCATTTCTTAAATATGATCTCCACACCTGAACACAATATTTCAAATGTGGTCTCACCACAGACTTGTATAATGAAACTAAAACCTCAAATGCAAATGTATGAGAAATCATCAATAATATGCTGTGCACTTTCCTGGCTGATTGTATAATGTCTAACAACTTGCCTTTTTTCATTACATCTAATCAGCTCTATCTTATAAGTTTTGGTTTAGGGATTTATTAGGTGCATCAGCAACTATGGCCATAGTGCGCCAGCTCTATCTTATCTAGTTAATTTTTTGGTTATTATTTCCCAAATGTAAAGCATTGCATTACAAGCAGTGCTTGTAATGCTTTACATTTGCATTATCTTGTTGGAAGAAACTACAGTATTTGCAGATGGACATCCAAATGTTGTTCCACTAGTATCAGCAGGCCTGATGTGCATCATGCAAACTCCTACCATTACACTGCCACCACTACATTCTTGACACCTTGATTTGTGCTGTCCCAGTTATATTAAAAGCAGCAGCAAAAGAAGTTGTTGTTGTTGTTGTTATTTGGTTTTTAGGAGCATTAGCAACTAAGGCCATATTGCTCCGGGATATGCGGTGGTCATTTCCTGACCTTTCCGCATCCTCCATATTTGGTGGTGATGGGCTCGAACCCCGGTCTAATCAAGAAACATGTGTTACGCACTGCTGCTCCTTCCCACCTGGCTACGGAGGCGCCAAACAAAAGAAGTAAGCAAATCTTGGGTGATAATTATGAGAGCATCCTTGGATTAAGAAGTTTCTATAGACTAGAGGTGTGCAAATGTATCTCCTATTCACAAAGATAGATCAAAGGGCAATGTGAGCAATTATAGACTGCAAACTTGACTTCTGTTCCAAGAAAAATAATGGAGTCAGTAGTTAAAGAAGTATTGCAGGATCATTTGTTAAAGGGGAAGGATCCTGTTTGAGAAATCTAATACTATGACAAAATAACAAAAAAAAAAAAAAAACTGGATGAAACAATTTTGACACATTTTCGGATTTCAGTAAAGCTTCGAGTTTTTCTTTTTTCCATAAATAAAAAAAGTTACTGCTATAGACAAAGAGACAGTTGAGAGGCAGAAAGCAGAGGGTTATTATAAACAGGCACTGCTTGTCTTGGACTAATGTTATTAGTGGTGTCCCTCAGGGTTCAGTGCTGGGCCCTTTATTATGTTCAATATATATTAATGATACTGATGAAGGCACACAAGCTAAGTTTGCAGATGACACAGGTTTGCATGAATCAAGGTATAATAATGCAGCAAGACTTGGAAAAATTAGGCAGATGGGATGAGAAGTGGCAGGTGAGGGTTAACACTAATAATACTTGTACTGTCCACCAAAAAACAGAATAACATACCACTCTGGTGACACAGTGGCACTACACCGAAGGAATTCTTCTTACTCTGAAGGTGATGGAGGTCAAAAAACCTAGGGGTGATCATACAGTCCGATATGAAGTTCTCTGACCAGTGCAGACAGATCACGGGGCTCTGCCAACAATATACAAGAATTTTACCAGCAGGAAAAAGGAGGTGATTGTCCCGACATATAAGGAAATGGTTTGCCCACATTTTGAATACTGCACACAAGTTTGGAAGCCTCACTTTTGGAAGGATGTGGGTCTGTTCGAAGGAACGGATATAGAGAAGAACAAGATTAGACAGGGTCACAAAAGGGTACTCTTACCAAAAGACTCGAGGTTCTGTAAATTTTAGTATCTGGAAACTAAGCACCTAACAGGAAACCTGATTAAAGTGTTTAAAGAAGTGTTTCTTGATTTGTATGCCACGAAAAATGCAAATAAAAAAAAAATAACCAAGTTTTATATTAAAAATTAATTCAAATAAAAAATTTGTTTATGTACGCGGCACCGATCCCAACCCCTTCCAGCAATCAATGTGATCTCACATCTTGATCCCTAGTACTAGATCTGGTCACCTTTAATCACCTTTTGATTCCTAGAAGTAGATCTGTTCACCTTTATTCGGCCATTTTTTATCACTTGAGGATCTCTCCCAGGCACCCTGCACTTGTAAAAGCGCAACTTGTAAGCAGCATAATAAGAAATTTCCTTTGTGTTTTAAAAATACTTTGTGCTTTTATATCTCTAAAACATCATATTTGGTTAATTCGTATAAAACTGGTATTTTAAATTAATTGTATTAATACATTCTTGAAGTAACTTTAATTTTTTTTAGAAATTATTAGCGATGGATAAATTTTTAGTGAAAGGAAATCAGAAGAGGCAAATTGATAACAACGGGTTTGGAGAAAATGACAAAAACAAGCAACCATCAACAACAAAAAAAAAAAAAAGAAGAAAACAATCGTAAATATGATGATGGTTATTTGGGGATGGGATTTTCATATGCCGGTACCAAAGATTGTCCTCAACCTTTGTGTGGCATGTGGTTTAAAATTGTCGAATGAATCAATGATGCTGAGTAAATTGCAGCTTCATTTTTCTGCGAAAAATGAGAATTTGTCCAAAACTATGGAGTATTTTAAAAGACTGCTGGCCTCTAATAGAAAACATGGTACAGAATTTTATAATATGGCTAAAATATCTGATAAAGCAGAAGAAGAAGCCAGCTATATTTAGTAGCCAAACTGGTGGAAAAGAAAAAAAGAAAGAAATCTTGCCTGATTGCAGAAAGTCTGATTTTACCAGCATGTCAGGTAATCGTGAAAAGTATATTGGGAGAGGAAGCTGAAAAAAGAATGACTGTACCACTTTCGAACAGCACAATTAGCAGGCATAGAAAAGAAATGTCCAATGATATTGAAGAATGATATATCCAATGATGTTAGAAATATTAATAATTTTGGTGAATGTTTGCATTGCAAGTAGATAATTCTACAGATATTAGCGGGAAAGCCCAATTAATAGCATTTGTCAGGTTTATCGAAAAACACGACACTATTATTATGTTGTTGTTGTGACAAACTCAATGAAAGAACAACCGGTCAAGATATTTTCAAAGTAATGAATAATTATTTGCAAAAGTGTGATATATTATGGAAGTTGTGTGTTGGCATTTATACCGAAGGTGCTCCTGCGATGACAGGAGCACTAAAAGGATTTGTAAACTTAGTAAAACGGCACAATTCGAATATTATTACAACACACTGTTTTAGACACAGAGAAGTTCTAGTAGCAGAGACAGTCGTACCCAATTTAAAACTTGTGCTTGATCAAGTGGTTAAAATGGTCAATTATATCAAAACTAGACCACAAAAAACATGTATTTTCAGGAAATTATGCAAGCAACTGGAGTCTGCATTATTTTTCTTTAATGATGCATATTGAGGTTTGATGGCCATCAAAAGGAAATGTACTTATGCGTATGGACGAGTTATGTGAGGAAATGCTCATATTTTCACTGGAGCAATCAAAATTTTGTGATTATTTAAGTGATGAAATCTGGTGCTGGTGCTGTCTAGCAGATTTATTTGCGCATTTACTAAATTAAATATCAGCATGCTGGGCTCATAGGAAAATTTACTCTCTTCTACTGACAAGTTGTTCACCTTTAAAGAAAAGTTGAGTATATGGAAAAATTATGTAAATGAAAAAAATTTAGAAATGTTTCTCTTGACTGCCAAAATTAAAAATTAATTAGTGTAATAAGCAAAACATCAGAGCTGTTAAAGACAAAAATTGAGCATTACTTTCCATCCCTTGATACCAGAAAAAAATATATTTGTGGTTAAGAGACCCATTTGCAACAAGAAACCTGTTCCACCCAAGAAACCTTCCAATGTTAGAACTTAATCTACAAGAGGAAGAACAATTGGTTGAGATCCTTAGTGATCAGTTTCTGGAAATTCACTTTAATAGTGCTAATATTAGCAAATTTAAATATTTGCAAAATTCAAAATGAATATCCATGAATTTTTGGAAAGGCAATTAGAATTTTATTGCCATTTTCCACTTCCTACAGCAAAACAGGGTTTTCCGCTTTAACGAGATTAAATAAAGAGAGAGAGAGAGAGAGAGAGAGAGAGAGAGACTAAAGTCGGTAGAAGAGCTGAGTAAATCTATCCACAATAAATCCTTGTATTAAAAAACTGTGTGCTTCCATCAAACCCAACCATCTCACTGATTAAAATGTTATAATTGTATGTGTGTTTGTTTTTATATGTAAACATGTTAATTTTTTACATATTTTCTTTTAAATTTCATGTATGTTCTGTTAAATAATTTCTTTTCTTTTGAATTTCATGCAATTCATGTATGTCTTGAGACTCTATTGAGAGTCTTATAATGGGGGAGTTTAATTTCCCAGATATTGACTGAAATTTGTGGGTTGGTCACACACACTAGCAAAGCTTTTGTGGATTTATTGGACGATTGTTTTCTACATCAGCATGTTCGGGAAGCAACAAGAGGGAGTAATACTCTTGATCTGATTATCAGTAGTGATTCTCCATGCATTAAGAATCTGCAGATAAAGGAACCACTAGGTGGCAGTGATCACAGTGTGCTGAAGTGGGATTTACAAAAAGAGGTAACTACCACCTTTGTGTAAAAGGGGTAAAGGGAAGGGTTTTTGCTTTCGTAAAGGCAACTACGATGGTCTGAGATAGTATTTAAATTCTATACAGCGGGACCAACTGATGACGTTACCAACAGCAAATTCAAAATGGGAAGCATTCAAAGAACTTATCTTGGAAGCTACTAAGCTTTACATACCAACTAAGAAATACTGTTCAAGGTTTAGGCCTAAATGGATGTCAGATGAACTAATGAGGCATATGGCAGAGAAGAAAAATGCATGGAATACATATATATTAACATGTGAAACAGAAACCTATGATAGATATAAGTTGATCCGTAACCAAGTTATAAAGGAGGTTAGGCAGGCGAAGGCACATTACGAGAAATCTTTGGCAAAGGATGCAAAGAAAAACAGCAAACAGTTCTTGACCTATGTAAATTCTAGAAGGAAAGGGATGAATCAGATTGGTCCACTTGATATCGATGGTTCAACTGTTGATGATCCTGCTCAGATAGCTAACAAACTAAATGAATATTTTGCATCGACATTCACACATGAGGAGTTATTCAGCGAGGGGAATGCCAGAGGTGTATTCAACTCTGGCAGTAAGCTAGATAGTCTTGTAATAACTGAGAGTAAAGTGGAGAAGAAATTGTTGAAGATAAACACAAGAAGGCACCTGGGGTGGATGGGATCTATCCAGTTATATTAAAGGAGGCAGCAAAGGAAGTAAGCAAACCCTCAGAAATAATTATGAGAGCTTCCTTGGACAGGGGTAGTACCCATAGACTAGAGATGTGCAAATGTGACCCAAATTCACAAAGGAGGATCAAAGGCTGACACAAGTAATTATAGACCTGTGAGTTTAACTTCTGTTCCAGGAAAATTAATGGAGGCACTGGTTAAAGAAGAAGAACTGCAGGATCATCTAGACAAGACTTCAGTTATAGCTCGGACACAGCATGGTTTTGTTAAAGAGAAAGTCTTGCCTGACCAACTTGATTGGATACTATGATGCAGTCACAAAAGAACTGGATGCAGGGAATAACTTTGATATTATATACTTGGATCTTAGAAAGGCTTTTGATACTGTTGCACATGGAAGACTGTTGCACAAATTGGAGCAGTGTGGCATTGGAGGAAAATTGCTGCTATGGATAAAGGGGTGGTTGAGGGGGAAAAGACAGAGTGGTAATCAATGGACACTGCTCATCGTGGACTAATGTTATTAGTGGAGTCCCTCAGGGTTCAGTGTTGGGTCCATTATTGTGTTCTGTATTTATATATAATATTGATGATGGTATATCAACCTTAATGTCCAAGTTTGCAGACGATACAAAGGTTGGCAGGGTTGTTAAGGACACTACTGACGCTATGTTGCTGCAACAGGATCTGGAAAGGTTGAGCATATGGGTTGAGAGGTGGCAAATGAAGTTTAACATTGACAAATGTAAGTACTACATATGGGAAACAGCAACCCCAGAGCAACGTATCAACTCTGTGAGGCGCCTCCGTAGCCAGGTGGGAAGGAGCAGCAGTGCGTAGCACACGCTTCTTGATTAGACCGGGGTTCGAGCCCGTCACCACCAAATACGGAGGATGCGGAAAGGTCAGGGAATGACCACCGCATATCCCAGATAAATATGGCCTTAGTTGCTAATGCTCCTAAAAACCAAATAACAAACAAACAAACAAACATCAACTCTGTGGTACTACACTGACAGTGGTAGAGAATGAAAAGGACCTGGGGGTAATTGTGCAGGCAGATATGAAGTTCTCTGAGCAGTGCAGATGGGTTGCAAGAGTAGCTCTTGGTGTCTTGTCAATGATATACAGGAATTTTTCTAGCAGGGATAAGGAGGTGATTATTCCCTTGTATAAGGCAATGGTCAGGCCACACCTTGATATATACTGGTATATATCAAGGTATACTGGTCTGGAGGCCTCATTTCAAGAAGGATGTAGAGCTGCTGGAACGAGTACAGAGAAGGGCAACAAGATTAGTGAATGGAACAAAGGGTTGCTTTTACGAAGAAAGGCTTAAGTTTTGCAAATTACAGTGTCTTGAGACTAGACAACGGCGAGGTGATCTGATAGAGGTGTAAAAAAGCGTTGAATGGTTTGAGCATGCTCAATGCTGATGGGATTCTTCCTCTTGCTCAGAATAATCACCTGAGAGGGCATAAATTCAAATTGAAGAAAGACAGATATAGGATAGATGTGTGGAAATTTGCCTTTAGCCAGTGGGTAGTTGGTAGAACAGACTTACATCCTCTGTTGTGGAAATTGATAGTCTAAATAAATTTAAGGCTCAGCTGGACAGGTATTTCGAACGAACGGAGGGGTGAAGTGGAAGTGGTTATTTTTTATTTATTTTTTTTAATTAATTAATTAATTTATTTATTTTTATTTTTATTTATTTATTTATTTTTTTTTTTGGTTGATGCTGCATAAGCTTGCTTTCTTGCACCATATGCCTCTACTAATGCTAATGTTCAGAAAAGAACACTGAAAGCATTTAAAACAAATAAGTGTATTATTAAATATACTGAACAGAAATAACTTAGTTTGTGAATATATATAAATATTTATAATATATATATAGTAAGGGTTTTCGAAAAGTAAGGTAACACATTTTTTCTCTAGATGATGTTTAATAATACGAAGTTGAAATTACACAATAAGAAATAAGTGAACATGCACTACTTCCCTACAAAGTCTTCAGTTTTATTGATGCACTTGTCCCAACGATGGATCAGTTTATCAATACCAGTACTGAAGAAGTCCGTGTCCACATGCAGTAACCAACAACGAAGAACTGATGAACTTCATCCGTGGTGAAATGCTTTCCTGAAAGGTGTTTTTTCAGAGGGGCTGAACAAATGGAAGTCTGAAGGCGCTAAGTCTGGGCTGTAGGGGAAATGTGACAGTTTCCCAACGATTATGGCGCAACCATTCACAAGTGGATGGGCGGTATGTGGAGTTGCGTTGTCGTGCAACAAAATCCCGCCGCTTGTCAGGAGTTCTGGTCATTCGCGTCGAATGTTGGCTTTCAGTTTTCCCAACGTTGCACAGTAAAACTGTGCATTGATTGTTCCTCCCTTTGGCAAGAAATCTACCAACAGAATGCCTTCACGATCACAGAAGAATGTGGCCATGACTGCCTGCCTGATGTCGATCCTCAATGTCAACACAGGCTGCTTTAAATTCACTGCACCAAAAACACACCTGCTTCTTTGTCATCACCTTTTCACCATACACAGCAACCAGTTCACAGTGAATGTCACTTGGTGAAAACCCTTTTGCTTGCAAAAGGCGAATAACTTAACAAACACAAATGTTTTGGACCACACTCGCACAGTAGCCACCATTTTACAAGTGAAATCTGCTGAGACGACAGTACCGCAACACTACACTGGCAGTCTTTTTGAACATTATTAATGGGTCTATCTGTCCACCGCGTTTCATCTCATTCTCCTCCACCATTAAGAAAAAAAATGTGTTACCTTACTTTTCAGAAACCCCTCATATTATAAATATATATTATATATATAATATATATAGGTCCTTGAAGTTGTCACAGATATTCTCTCAGATAGGCCAGACAAGCTCTACTTGCTACCTGGGAGTCTAAAATGCTGATGGAACTGATATTTGGGTGACACTCAAGTCAAGTGGACCCAATTTCGGCGAAGTCCGGACGGTCTGTGACAGTCAAATCCTCTGCTTGTACCTTCACGATGGCTGGACTGTTAGTAATCCTGGGTATAACCTCCATGCACAAGTATACGGTGGGTGAGCACACAGGTATGAACCAACGTAAGCAGGGGTCGAGTTGTGGTGCCCACACCACATGGAGGAATGCCGTCCCTCTATGTTACCAGACAGTACTAGGTGGTAGATGACTCATCAACCGGTGCAATACCACCACTTTCTTATTGGAGGCTTGAAGTCGTGGAACCCATGTTCAGTCTCTAGAGCTAAGTTCCGGTCAACCCTTCCCTATCTCTTCCATCATGCAGTATGATTGATGACTTTTGAGGTTATGATGAACATCTTAGCGAGATCCATTATTCCTTAAATTTCAAAGGTACAGCTCTAAAACGGTGTTCACATGGTGGCCACTATTTAGTACACTGGACCTATTGGTAACTCTCTAGGAGGCTACCGGATCAGCTAGTGTGTAATCTTGTTACCTCTACTCTGCCAGATAGTGACTGGATGGAGTCCGAGTAGTGTGTGTATGCAGGGGGCATTGTCGAGGCCACGTTACGTCAAGGATCTGTGTATAATCTTACCATGTGTACGCCATATCCAAAAATTTCATTACTTCATACAGCATGTCTCACCCACTTTTTCTTACTATTGAATACAACATGAATTGTCAAACTAATAGAGCAAGCTTATCTGCGAAAAGATCTAAACCTCCCAAACACTTCCTAATTCATTTCACAAATATACATAGTCTCAATTCTAATCTCAACGATGTCCATTTCCACTTGCAGTATGCCAAACCCCATGTACTTTTTCTGACAAATCTCAGTTATCGGTTGATTCAACTACTGCTCATCTCAGATGCCCAAATTACTTACTGTATGATTCCTTTCACCTCAAAGGTGGTACTTGTGCATATGTCCGTTCTGATATTCCCTGTCAGAGACTTGGTAATTTGGAATCTCTTCTCTTTGATGTTCTCTGGCTTAAAATCTCTCTACCTCATTGTGTCAAATTCATCTGTTGTCTCTACCATTCTCCCAACTCCACTATTCACTTGGAGCTCTTTGACTTCCTCTCTTTGCAACTCAACTTTCTCCAGTCCAACTTTCCTAACAGTGAGGTAATTTTCATTGGTGATTTTAATGTTCACAACTCCAGCTGGCTTCCGTTTTCTAGTCACACCGACCCAGCTGTTCGAGATGCTGAGGCTTTTGCAATTACTAATGACCTTGCACAGACTGTTCATTTACCTACAAGAATACTGGACAATCCTAATCATACAGCCAACACACATGATCTGTTTCTCACAAACAACCCTTCTAAGTAAACGGCCGAAGTGAGAGGTCCTTTAGGCAATTCAGATCAAAATTTGGTGATTGTCTCTTCTCCAATGGAGCCTTTATCTCATGGCTATTCCCAACCTCATGTTGTTTGGCATTACAAGAATGCAAAATGGGATGACCTGCGAGAATTCTTTTCTTTTCCTTGGTCGGATTACTCTTTCTAAACTTCTGATGTCAACGTTTGCTGATATTGTGTCAGTGAAATTATTCTTGAAGGAATGGAATCCTTTATTCCACATTCAACTTTAAAATCTCGTCCTTTATCTAAACCTTGGTTTTCCAATAAATGTGCTAAGGCTGTTCAAGAGAAGAACGTTGCATTTCGTAATTGGCTTGTTTCTAATTCTTCAGTTTCATTTTCTGCCTACACCAAAGCTCGCAACAATTGTAAAGCAGTTATTAATCAGTCCAAACTAGAGTTTTTGAACAGGCTAAGAGTAGAAAACTTGCTTCTTGCCCTAATGGTAGCCGAGCATTCTGGTCTCTTACCAAAGCTATTGGCCACAACTTTTGCCCATTTCTGCTCCCACCTCTGTCCAAACCAGATGGTTCTGTTGTCACTTCAGCCAAGGATAAAGCTTACCTGCTAGCATCCCATTTTTCTTCCAACTCATGTATTAATGATCTTGGTAAAACACCTCCCACCATTCCCAACATATTCCATTCAATGCCTCCTACTGTCTTCCGTCAAAAGGCTGTCAGAAGGATTTTGATGAATCTTGATGCTAAGAAAGCTCCAGGTCCCGATGGTATTTCTCCACTTGTTCTCAAAACCTGTGCTCCTGAACTTAATCCTATTCTTTTCTGCCTTTTTACACTTTCTTATTCCAAAGGTGTTTTTTCTTCTGCTTAGTAATTTGCTCATATCCAGCCAGTTCCTAAAAAGGGTGACAAATCCCTCCCATCTAATTACTTCTACTCTTTCTAAAGTAATGGAGAAATCAATTAACCGCCAACTCTTAAACTACGTAGAAACCTTCCATCTGATCAACGATTGCCAGTATGGATTCCGCCAGTGTCGATCCACTGGTGATATTCTGGCTTATGTTACCCATTTATGGACTAATTCAATGGAAAGTTTCAGTGAAACACAAGTAGTTGCTCTTGACATCTCAAAGGCTTTCGATCGTATTTGGCATAAAGTTCTTCTAAACAAACTTCCATCTTATGGTTTGCCAACGGTTTTTTGTAATTGGTTATCCAGTTTTCTCTCTGATTGTTCACTGAGGGTGATGGTAGATGGCTGTCTGTCTTCTAACTTCTCCACTAATGTCGGTGTCCCCCAAGGTTCAGTTCTTTTCACCCACTCTTTTCCTCTTGTATATTAATGACCTTCTTCCATTGACTGGAAATCCTATCCATAGTTTTGTCGATGATAGCACACTGCATTCCACTTTCCATTTCGAGAAACCTTGCCCTGCTCAATCAGCTTCAACTTCTCGAAAATTTGCTACCAATTCCTTAAATGCTGATCTTCAGGTATTTCTTCAGTGGGGCAAAAACAACTTAGTTGATTTCAATCCTTCTAAAACTCAGTATTGTCTTATATCTTGCAAAAAGAATTCTTCTGCTCCTATGATTATCTTTGGTGACACTCCGATTTCTAGGCAAAATGATATATCTCTTTTGGGGATTACCCTGACTTCTAATCTCTCTTGGTGCAAGCACATTAGAAATATTGCTTCCTCAGTATCTAAAAAACTTGGTTTTCTCTTTCGCTCTCGGTGTTACTTTTCTTCCAAACAGCTGCTCACTCTGTATAAATCGCAGTTCCGCCCTACCATGGAATATTGTTCCCACATTTGGGGGGTGCCCCCAAAACCTCTCTCACGCTTCTTGATTCCATTCAGAAGAGGGCAGTTAGGTTAATTAATGGTTCATCTCTAACAGAGTCTCTCCACTCGCTGTCTCATAAACTTACTGTTTCTGCTGCATGCCTCTTCTACAGATATTTCCACAGGCACAGTTCTTCTGAATTGGCTTCTATAATTCCCACTCTTTCCTTCAAAACAGTCCAAACACGTGCAGCCACCAGCCAACATCCATTTACTGTCCAACTTCACACTCACAGAACCAACTTTTCATCTTCCTTGTTTATTCATTCAACTGCCATTTTCTGGAACAACCTTCCCTCATACGTATTTCCTGAAAATTACAGTCTACAGAAGTTCAAGTTCAATTTCAACATATATCTTCTTTCGTCTTCTCAACTTCCAACCCAAGCACAGTACTAAGTACTATAGGTTCTAATACCTCTTGTGTTTGGGGTTTACATAAAAAAAATAATAAAAAAAAAAATAATAAAAAAAAAAAAAATATATATATATATATAAGTGTAATAGTGATTGTATTGTGCTGCAAAATTTCAGCATCTTTAAAAGTGTGCCGCAAAATTTTAGTGTCTTTAAAAGTGTGCTGCAACAATGAAAAGTTTGAGAAACACTGGTTTCAAGCTTTAAATGGATTAAATAAATTTAATGATTATAGTATTCTTCCTCTTTCCTGGACCAGACACAAAAAGGGAAATAAACTGAAAAAGGATGACAGCACGACAGATAGGTGAAAACCAGAGTAAGTGATTGTTTGTTGGACAAACTACCATTTGTTGTTGTGGAAATAGGTAGTTTGAATAAATTTAAGGAAGAATTGGACATATTTTTAGAGGGGATAGACAGATGAGGTGGGCAATGTGTGCATTTGTTTTTCTCTGATGCTGTATATGTTTGCTTCCTTGTATCATTTTCCAAAATATTAAAATTCTGGAATTTTAATATTTTGGAAACAAACAGCTTGAAACAGACTAATTCATCAGACCTGGCAATCATTTAACTCCTCAGTTTTCTAATCCTCCACTTTCCATCATTAATGCTTGTGAGCATTCTGTAAACAAAACTTCTTGTGTTGTTTATAAGGGAGGAACCTTGTTCAGTCACTGACTGTGATACCCCATCTATGACAAGGTATGATGAGTTGTGCTTTCTGAAATGCCTCTTTGGATGACACTGTTGTACTAATTTTAGTGGACTAACCGTAGCCTTTGTTACCCTGTAAAAGTATTCTCAACCTCCACTGGCCACCTGCATCAATAAATTGTTTCCAACAATCGGATAACCGTGGGCTAGATTTTATTTGGTTATTAGATCAATTTTGATAAACCTAGACAGTAATATATGAAAGGCTCAGGGGGTTACAGTTTCCAAGATACACATACAAGTGGTTGGAAAATATTTCCAGATAACCTGTAGCACTCAAATGTTGCTTCACTGGTATCAAGAATCCCAATGTGCACCATACAAACACAAGCATGGATTACTATACCTTGATCACAATCATTTAAATCTTCTGTCTTATCCATTCTTGCTATGTATCTGCTTTATATCACATGGTATAAACACATGAATGTAGTAGTAGTAGTAGTAGTAGTGGCATGTGATGCAAGAAAGCAAATGTATGAGCTTATGCAGCATCAGCCAAAAAAAAAAAAAAAAAATCACACCATTCCCTCCAAATGCCTGTCCAGTTCCTCCTTAAATTTATTCAACCTATCAACTTCCACAACGACAGATAGAAATTTGTTCCAGCAATTAACCACCCGCTGGCTAAAGGCAAATTTCCGCACATCTAATCTACATCTGTCTTTTCTTAATTTGAATTTATGCCCCCTTACACATACAAGGTTCGTAATCTGAACAAGTGGAAGGATCCCATCAGAATTCAGCGTGCTCAACCCATTCAAGGCCTTATACACCTCAATCAGATCACCACGCAGGTGCCTAGTCTCCAGCCACTGCAATTTGCAGAACTTAAGCCTCTCTTGATAAGAGGATCCCTTCATTCCCCTCACCAATCTTGTTGCCCTTCTCTGTACACGCTCAAGTAAATCTACATCCTTGCTAAAATGAGGCCTCCAGACCTGTACGCAGTACTCAAGGCGTGGCCTGACCATTGCCTTATACAGAGGGACAATCACGTCCTTTTCCCTGCTAGCAAAATTCCTATATATCATTGACAAAACCCCATAACCTGCCTTGGCAGCCTGTCTGTATTGCTCAGAAAACTTCATATCTGCCTGCACAATTACTCCCAGGTCTTTTTCATTTTCTACCACCTTAAGTGTAGTACCACACAGTTGGTATGTTACTGGTGATCGTTCCATTCATGAAAAGGGGAGGTATACTTAATAAAAGTGACTGTTCAGTGTACTGAAAGCAGTAGCAGCAAAAGGGGTAAGCAAACCTTTAGCTATAATAACGAGAGCATCCATGGATTCTGAGGTTGTTCTAACAGACTGGAAATGTACAAGTGTCTTTCCTATTCACAAAGGACAGCTGATCTCCTTGTTCAATAAGAAAGGAGAGTTGATTAATTACAGACCTGTAGCTCACTTCTGCTCCAACAAAATAATGGAGTCAAAGTAATGCAAGATCATTTTGACAAGAATGCAGTTATATGACAATCACAGCATGGAGCTATCTAGGAAAGACCTTATCGGACTAATCTGATTAGTTAGTCATAAAGGAACTGGAGGCAAAAAAAAAAAATCCATCATAATACTTATACTTCAGAAAAGCTTTTAATATTGTTCCACATGAAGAACTGCTAAACAAATCAGAGCAGTATGGCACAGGGAGCAAGTTACTGCCACAGACATAGGGATGGTCGGGTGGTGGGAAATAAGAGTGGTTATTAATTGCCACTGCTCTTACTAATACTATGAGTAGGCTTCCACCATTGGTTTAATGTTTTTAATATTTATTAACAATATCGATGTAGTCAATAAGTTTAATGTTGCTCACAATACAAAGATGAACAAAGTGGTTAGTGGCAGTAATAAGATATGACCCTTTAGCATTAGCAGAAGCATATGATGCAAGAAAGCAAGCTTTGTAGCATCAATCAAAAAAAAAAAAAAAAAACCCCTTCCTGTTTCACCCATCCATTCACTCCAAAATTTTATCAAGTTCACACTTGAATTTGTTGAAGCTGTTAACTTCACAATGACAGATGGAAGTTTCTTCCAGCAATCAACCACCTGTTGGCTAAAGGCAAATTTCTGCACATCTATCTTATAACTGCCTATCCTCAACTTGAATTTATGCCCCCTCAGATGCAGAATCTGAGCAAGAGGAAGAATCTCATGAGCATTGAGCTTGCTCAAACCAATCAAGGCCTTATACACCTCAATCAGATCACCTAGCAAGCACCTAGTCTCCAGATGCCGAAATTTGCAGAATTTTAACCTATCTTGGTAACAGGAACCCTTTGTTCCACTCACAATCTCATTGTGCTTCTCTATACTCTTTCTAGTAGTGCAACATCTTTCTTAAAATGAGGCCTCCAGACCAGTATGCAGTACTCAAGGTGTAGCCTGACCACTGCCTTATACAAGGGAATTATCACCTCCTTATCCCTGTTAGTGAAATTACTATATATCATTGCAGCCTGTATGCACTACTCAGAAAACTTCATATTTGACTGCACAAATCCCCCTCCCCCTGGTCTTTTTCATTCTCCACTACCCAAGTGTAGTACCACACAGTTGGTATGTTACTTTGGGGTTACCGCTACCCATATGCAGTACTTTGCATTTGTCAATGTTAAACTTCGGTTGCCACCTTTCAGTCCATCTGCTCACTTTTCTAGATCTTGTTGTAGTAGCCTACTGTCCTTACTGTCATTAACAACCCTACCAACCTTCGTATCATCTGCAAACTTGGATATAAAGCCTGATATACCTTCATCAACATCATTTATAAATACAGAAAATAACAATGGGCCCACCATGGCTCCTTAGAGAACTCCAACAACATTAGTCCATGAAGAGCAGTGTCCATTGATTACCACTCCCTGTCTTCTCCAAAGCAATCATTCTTTTATCCATTGTAGCTACTTGCTCTTAATGCCATACTGCTCCAACTTGTACAGTACTTTTCCATGTGCAACAGTATCAAGTTTTGCTAAAATTCAAGTACTGTATATGATATCAACATCATTTTTTTGCATCCAATTCCTTTGTGGCCACATCATAATATCCAATGGTAAGACAAGACTACCCTTAACAAACAAACCCATGTTGTGTCTGAATAATAACCACAGTCTTGTCTAGATGATCCTGCAGTACTTTTTTTTCAGCAGTTACTCCATTATTTCCCCTGGAACAGAAGTTAAACTAACAGGTCTGTGATTACTTGTGTCACCGTTCAATCCCCCCTTTGTGAATTGGAGATACATTTGCACATTTCCAATCTGTGGGGGCCTTCCCCGAGTCCATGGATGCCATCATAATCATGGCTAACGGCCTGCTTACTTCCTTTGCTGCCTCCTTTAATATAACTGAATAGATCTCATCTGCAAAAAAAACTGAATAAGTATTTTGCATCTACATTCACACATGGAGTTATTAAGGTTTGAAAATGGCAGAAGGTTATCAAATTGTAGCAGGGTGCTTAATGATTTTGTAATAACAGAGAGCAAAGTGGAGGAAAAATTGTTGAAGTTAAACATAAGAAAGGCACCTGGGGTGGATGGGATCTATCCACTTATATTAAAGGAGGCAGCAAAGCAACTAAGCAAAACCTTAACCATAATTATGAGAGCATCCTTGGACTCAGGGGAGGTCCCCATGGACTGGAGATGTGCAAATGTATCCCCAATTCACAAAGGGGGGATTCGAAGGGTGACACGAGTAATTACAGACCAGTTAGTTTAACTTCTGTTCCAGGTAAAATAATGGAGTCACCGGTTAAAGATGCATTGTTGGATCATCTAGACAAGACTGCAGCAATAATTCAGACACACCATGCGTTTGTTAAGGGAAAGTCTTGTCTGACAAATTTGATAGGATATTATGAAGTGGTTACAAAGAAACTGGATGCAAAAAATAATTTTGATATCATATATTTGAATTTCAGGAAACTTTTGTCACTGTTGCGCATGGAAGACTATTGTATAAAGGATAAAGGATAAAAGGATGGTTGAGTGGGAGAAGACAGAGGGTGGTAATTAATCGGTGCTGCTCTTAATGGACTAATGTTATTAGTGGAGTCCCACGGGGTTTGGTATTGGGCCCACTGCTGTTTTGTGTATTTATCAATGATATTGATGAAGGTATATCAGGCTTAGTGTCAAAGTTTGCAGATGATACAAAGGTTGGCAGGGTTGTTAATGACAGTAATGGCATTGTGCTACTGCAACAGGATCTAGATAATTTCGGCAGATGGGCTAAGAAGTGGCAACTGAAGTTTAACCTTGACAAATGCAAAGTACTGCATATGGATAGAAGTAACCCCAGAGAAACGTACCAACTGTGTGGCATATTTCATTTTTTCAGTTTTTTTCATTTTCTACCACTTAAGGTGGTAGAAAATGAAAAAGAACTGGGAGTAACTGTGCAGTCAGTGAGATATGAAGTTTTCTGACCAGTGTAGACAGGCTGCCAGGGCAGGTCATGGGGTTTTGTCAATGATATATAGGAATTTTGCTAACAGGGAAAAGGAGTGATTGTCCCTCTGTATAAGGCAATGGTCAGGCCACACCTTGAGTACTGCGTACAGGTCTGGAGGCCTCATTTTAGGAAGGATGTAGATGTGCTTGAGCATGTACAGAGAAGGGCAATAAGATTGGTGAGGGGAATGAAGGGATCCTCTTAGCAAGAGAGGCTTAAGTTCTGCAAATTGCAGTGGCTGGAGACTAGGCACCTGCGCGGTGATCTGATTGAGGTGTATAAGGCCTTGAATGGGTTGAGCACGCTGAATTCTAATGAAATCCTTCCACTTGTTCAGATTACAAACCTAAAGGGGCATAAATTCAAATTAAGAAAAGACAGATGTAGAATAGATGTGCAGAATTTTGCCTTTAGCCAGCGGGTGGTTAATTGCTGGAACAAACTTCCATCTGTCGTTGTGGAAGTTGATAGGTTAAATAAATTTAAGTAGGAACTGGACAGGCATTTGAAGGGAATGGTGTGATTTTTTTTTTTTTTTGGCTGATGCTGCATAAGCTTATACACTTTCTTTCTTGCATCACATGCCACTACTACTACTACTGTCTCAGGTGCCTTGCCATATGTTTTAACTTCAGCAATTTCTCCTCCACTTTGCTCTCAGTTATTACAAAATAATTTAACTCCCTGTTAGAGTCTGATAAGCCTCTGGCATCCACTTCCCTACAGAATTCCTCATGTGTGAATGTAGATGCAAAATACTCATTCAATTTGTCAACTACTTGAGCAGAATCCTCCACAATCGAACCTTCAATATCAAGTGAACCAATCTGGTTTGTTCCCTTCCTTCTAGAGCTTACATAAGTAAAGAAGTCTTTACTGTTTTTCTTTGCATCCTTTGCAAAATATTTATAGTAATCTGCCTTTGCTTGCCTAACGTCCTTTGTGACTATCTTATATCTGTGTCTCTTGATAATTGATATGCATTCCATGCTTTTTTCTTCTCTGCCATGAGTCTCATTAGTTCATTTGACATCCATTTAGGCCTAAACCTTGAACAGTATTTCTTAGTTGGTATGAAAAGCCTAATAGCTTCCACAATTAATTCCTTGAATGCTTCCCATTCAGAATTTGCTGTTGGTAACGACCAGTTGGTCCCACTGTATAGAATTTAAAAAACTGTCTGAAACCACTGTAGTTACCTTTACAAAAGCAAAACCCCTTCCCTTATATCCCAGGGAATAGGGAAATTACATCTTTGAGTAAATCCTACATCAGTACACTGTGATCACTGCCACCTACTCGTTCCTTTATAAGCAGAAACTTAATGCATGAATAATCACTGCTGATAATCAGATAGAAAGTATTACTCCCTCTGATTGTCTCTTGAACATGCTGCTGTACACATCAATCATCCAATAAATCCACAAAAGTCTTGCTAGTGTGTAAGTGACCAACACACAAGTTCCAGTGTCTACCTGGGAATGTTAAAATCCCTCATTATTAGACAATCTGATTTACTGGCCCACTATTTCTCTGTACAGTTGTTTGTTGTGATCATCAGAATCATTAGGCCTATAACACACTCCTACTCTTAACTTGGTTTTCCCAGTGCTCCAATTCTGCATTCCTTATCTCTGTGTGACACCATGTCTCTGATATCTGAACAGAATCAGCCTTCGATGTCTTCACCAGCACCTCAAATTCATCAAATTTATTTACTATACTCCTAGAATTGGTATACATGCAAGTATAAATTCATGTACACTTGTTTAAGTGTATACAAGCATACACTTAAACAAGACCTGGATAAATTAGACAGATGGCTGAAAAATGACAGTTGAGGTCCGACACAAATTCAATGCCCCCTGTTGAGTCTATGCCACAATAAATCCATGCTTTTGTGAAGGCTATGGGGAATCTACTTGCTATTAGGTATGTCTATGTAATGAAAAGCCACTCAGTACATAACTGAATAGATTCCATTAGCCTTAGATCCCTTATTTTCTTTAAGCTTCAACTATTTCTCTTACTGCCTCCTTTCGGTTACCATAAATTCATTTAATTCCCAGTTGGAATTATGTATACTTTTGGTATTTCCATTCCTAAAAATGTCATGTGTTAATGTACAAACAGAATATTTATTCAGTTTATTAGCAACCTATATTGGGTCATTAAGAATTTTGCCATTTGTATAATCACCAACTCTTCAGACTTAGTCTGAGTTTTCCAGTAATCAGATGAATCCTCTGAATTTCTGAAAAGCCTTCTTCCTAATTTTAGTCAAGTCTGTTATTTTTCAAGTTGAGGTTCAACACTGATAAATATATGTTGATGATGGTTTTAGGTAGTCTGGGGCCCTGGTACACATATTTTTAGAAGCTCTAAAAATAAGATTACAGGAGCTTTGGGTCAACAATACAGTAGAATTTCAATTATCCGCCAGGGTATGGGACAGAGACCATGACAGATAATCGAATAGACAGATAATAGAATATGTACATTAAAACCATTATACATACAATAGACCGGTTCATCTAACTTGTTTATTTTATTATATAACCTAATGAAATTTAATTAAACTTTTAATTATTTATTTTTCACTAGGTAATCAAAAAATCATAGTACAAATATATACATACATACCTATTTTTAATATTTTGACTTACATTGGTGTAGTAACGTCATAAAAAATTTACAAGAAAACAAAATTACATAATTATATTTCTTTTCTAAAAAGGTCGGTCAATTTCTTTTGTTTCATTATCCCTCCAGCCTTTTGGGAGGCAATTTTAAGAATTTTACTCAAAAGTAACACTCCTGTAGCATCTGCTTCTTGTACCTAAAAGTACTCAATACACTTTGACAACGTAGTTTCAGCTTCACAGTGGCCAATTATGTTTGTTGTTCCATCAGCAGCAGCTTTTTTTTCTTCTTTAATTTCAGAATCATCCGAAATTATCACTCTTTGCCCAATTTCATCGTTGTCTAAAATTTCGCATCAGACTTCCATTTTGCACATATCCAGCCAATCATTTACTTCCTCCATCAAAATATTTTTAAAACCAGACACATTCCAACATAAATGCAAAATTTCAATTTCTTTTGGAATGGTTTCTGTATTAGTTGAATATATTTCTGGCCACAACTTATTCCAGCTTCTTTGTATTGTTTGAACTGGAACATCATTCCAGGCATCAGCAACATTGAAAATTTGAGTCTTTTATAATGTAGCTTTTCCAAAATTCTATCTAATCTAATTTATTTTCTGCCGAAACAAGTTTTTGAATGAATGCAGGAACTCCCCGACTTACGGAAATTCAACTTTACTTAAGTTTTTGCCAGCTGGTGCAAATTTAAATCATGGAAACGTATTTTGCATCCCATAGGAATAAAAATGGAGGTATCATGAAAATATCGTAATGTGAACTCAATAATTTGAGGGTTTTTCTTTTTTTTTTTTTTTTGTAATTCGTTCTAAGTCCTTGGAAGTTGAAAATTTTGGTATATTACTAAGCTATTTATCTCTCTGAAAGGTCTTATTTATAATGTATATTGCAATACACTTTCATATTGTTATCATATATTCCCGTTATAAGAATTAATTTTGAAAACGCATTTGTGATATTTTTCTAAAGCACGTTTCTTAAAGTAATGACCAAAAAACAATTTACACTTTCCCATTTATTGGGCTTTTCTGTTAGTGCATCTAATTATAAACAAGTAGTAAACTCGATCTTACTGCATTTGCGATAATACCAATAACTGCAATTTTTTGGGTTTGTAAGCTGTTATGGTGAAATGTGTTCCCCTTCACAGAAATCTTCAATCATATAAAAAACAAATTTTCGGAAACTTCTCTTCATTCCTATTTAAGTATTACAATGATGAAGGGAAAGCGACCAACGAAAAGTGCAATTGGTGGTAGTGCCAGGAAACAAAACAAAATTGATTTAGAAATAAAGATGAAAATTATTAAGAAGTACGAAGCAGGACAAAGTTTGTCATCTATTGCAAGTGAATTAGGTCTTGCTGCTTCAACAGTGAATACTATTTTAAGGGACAGTACGCATATAAAAGAACACGTCAAAGGATCAACGCACTTAAGATCAACAGTGATCACAAAACAGTGTTCAGGTGCTATATCAAAGATGGAACAGCTGTTAATAATATGGATAGAAAATCAGATTCAGAAGTGAGTGCCCCTGAGTCTAATGACCAGTCTTCATTACCAAGCAAAAGCAAGAAGTATTTATGAAGATATTAAGGGTAAGTACGGTGAGCCCCAGGGGCTCACATCTGGTGAGTATGAGCTTGGCACACCCAGGGTCCTGAGCTGGATATAACCATTCTTCTCTTCTTGGTGATTCCCCCTCTCTCTCTCTCTCTCTCTCTCTCTCTCTCTCTCTCTCTCTCTCTCTCTCTCTCTCTCTCTCTCTCTCTCTCTGGGTAACTTGGAAATTTTTTTTTTTTTTTAGCTGGTGCAGCATAAGCCTCAGGCTTCCTTGCACTATGTGGCTAGTAGTAGTAGTAATAATAATAATCCCAACCCAAGTTCGATGATGGCATGATATTTTGCCATCATCGCTTTTTAAAGCACATGTGTATGGGATGAGTAGTCACATTGTCCAGCAGTAGCATTGCATAAGTGGTAAACCTTTTGATGCCAAATATGATCTTACACATGGTACAATTATTTTATGAAACCAATCATGAAATATATCTTGGCTGATCCACGAGTTGTTTTGTGAGAAATATTTAATTGCAAAGCACTTAAATTAACATTTTAAATGATCTAGGCTTTTTTTGGTTTTTCTATAACAACCAAAGGCAATTTATAACTATTGATGGCATTAGCACACACCATTATAGTGATGTGATCTTTTTGCATCTTAAATCCCGGTGTCATGTGTTCAGTCATCAAGGCCAGTGTCTTTTGAGGTAGTGCCTTCCAATTAAGGGCAGTCTCATCGCAGTTGTATATTTGGTCTTTAACCAAACTTGGACTAGCTATTTCCTTCTGTAGTTTTTCATGATAAACAAAAATTGCTGCATTATCTGCACTTAACTTCTCACCCTGGATTGACAACTGTCGAATACCATGGTGAAATTTAAATTTGTCCAACCATCCGATGAATGGTTGGACAAATTGCCTTGAATGAAGGATCACCGCCTAGTTTTTTATTGATTTCAATGGCTTTTTTGATTATAATAGGTCCCAACAATGGAATTCCTTGGCTACGTTTTTGAACAAACCATTGAAACATTGCAGTATCCAATTGTTCATTTTTAGCAAGCTTCATTGTTTTACGACTTTTAACATTACCATCAGTGGTTTCCGTTTTTGGCACGTGATTTTAAATTTTGTCTGCATCACACACTATATCATTTACTGTTGTTCTTCCTGTTCCATAAACCAATGCTATACTTGTAGCACTTTCACCATTTCTTAGACAGTTGATTATTTCAATTTATTTTTTGTGATAATCCCAACACTACTCGCTTATGTTTTTCTGTCATTTCAATGGATTTACTAAATAGAAATTATTAAAATATTAAACAAGAGGTTAAAGTACAACCATATACTGTGAGTTGTAAACAAAGACTGAGTTACATATGATGCCAACATCATAATGCATTATGGCATAGTGGGGTTAAGTGACAGTTAACAGAGACTGACAGTAAATAGGGTGAGGACAATCGAAGTTCTACTGTAATTGGACTGTTCCAGGATCTACTGCAACCTTGGTGTTCTTGAGCAACTGTAAGCTACTGCACCTCAGTAAATCTGTACTTCATAACATATCATTTGGGTGGTTAAAAACTGAAAATATTTGGGAATGAAAAAAAAGCCTGGGGAGGAGTAACTGTACAGTTTGACCTAAAGCTCTCTAAACAGTGTACACAGGCTGCCAAAACAGCTCGTGGGGTTCTATCAGTGATATACAGAATTTCTGCCAGCAAGGACAAAGCAGTGATTATCCCATTCTATATAATGATAAAAATTAGGCTGCACCTTGAAGATGGCATACAGGTTTGGAAGCCTTATTTTAGGAAGGATGTAAATCTGTTGGAAGGAATGGAATGGAATGAAAACAACAAGACCAGCCATAGGCAGAAATGGGAACTTTTAGAAAAGGAAGAAGAGTTCCTTAAATACTGTGGTGTTAAATACTGTTGGCATCTACAAGGAGACCCAATTTAAGTGTTTCAGGCAATAAATGGGTTGATTAACTGGATGCTGATCGCATCCTTACTCTTGTATAAGGATGCCGTTAGCAGAGAAAATTTATATTGGAAAAGGATGGTTGCAGGACAGATGTGCAGAAATTTACCTTCAAACAAGATGATTAACTGACTGTTAGAAGGGCTACTGGACAAATGAAGTTGATTTTTTTTTTTTTTTTTTTTTATATATAATGGCTGATGCTATCAACCATTATATAAAAATTATATATCAGCCATTACATATCAGCTTCCTTCCTTGCATCACTTGAGCATACTAAACTCAACTATTAACACAGCAATATTTTACTAAAAAAGTAAATTATTTTTCTTCACTTTTTTGTATTTTTATTTTCCACATTTAGAGTTTGTCTGCAAATAATTTCAGAATTCATCTTGAAATATGTATAATGAAAACTGAGGAAAATAAACTAAAAACAACAATCATCAATAACAAATACATTCTAATTTCAGCAAACTATAATTTTTAAAGAATACAAAACTTTTCTCCAAGTATATGCAGAAAATAAAGACCCAACAAAACAGGTCATACTGCTTACTTGTGTTCAACAACTGGTGTTTCAGTAACTTTAAGGCTAGTTCTTCCATCTTCAAGGCTCTATAGTAGAACAAACAAAAAAAAAAAAGGCTGTCACCACTTCTGTAAAAAAACTATAATACAACCAAATCCTGGGCATTCATTTTCAGTTTTTAAAATGTTGTCTATCCATATATATACAGAGAGAGTACATAAAAAAAAGGTTTTATAATTTCTACATCAAATAACACACGCAAGACATAACACTAAATTAAAGCAGATACTTCTAAATAAATGGTTATATTTTAGAGAATTTACTCTTAATTACTGGAAAAAAAAAAAAAAAAAAAACATTCTTAAAGAGTAATCATATGATATGTGACACTATTACAAATCTCACAAAAAATAACTTTCAAACCTGAAGCACTTCTTAAAAAAAAAATAAACCATTTAATAACCAAAGATCAAAGTTAGGGTAGTTAGCATGATCTCGGTGAGCTCCCAGTTGATGAAAACTTTTGATCCCATACACAAAAAATATTTGATACCAGATATTTAGTTCACAAACTCATATCATGATCTTACAAACTTTTTTGTGACTTCAAAAAAAAGTATCACCTTTTGAAAGTAAAATGGGTAAGAATGAAATATTTTCAGCTTTTATGTTTTAATTAACACATACTGTAATTTTTTTAATAACATATACTGTATTTCCACTTACAGTCTGCCAAACACCATGTACTTTTTCTGACAGAATCTCAGTTATCGGTTGATTCAACCACTGCTCATCTCAGCTGCCCAAAGACGAAATGTAGACAATATAGTTTGGAATATCTGAAGTATGGATTCATACCAGCACCAATAAATCAACAGCTGTCAACATGCTTAATATGTGAAAATGTCTTTTCTAATGAGGCAATGAAGCCTTCCACACTGGATGAACTTTTGAAGAAAAAACATCCTGACAAGGCAGACAATTGCTTAACTTTTTTTCAATCACTTTTGTGACAAATTGCAAACGTGGTCACTGTCAAGCATGTTTTGCAATATTTCACAACAAAACACTAATGGTTTGGTGCATCATACAACATTTCCTTGTTGATTGCTAAGTCCAAAAAAGCCACATATAACTGTGAACAACCCATGGCAGCAGTTAGTGAAGTTCTGTGTATAATTTTTTCGCATAAATCACCACAATCTAATTCCTCTCAGCAACAATTCAGTGCAAAGAAGAATAGATGAAATGGCTGAAAAAGATACATTTCGCAACATACTAAGGTGAAAATAATTTGCATTATGGCTAAATGAACCAACTTTGCTAGGCAATGACACTGATTCTCACTTATGCATGCTATATAAAAGATGAAAGTTTGACTCAAAAGTTAAATGCAAGACAACTAAAAACAGATACTAAAGGAAAACCGATATTTCATGTTGTTGAGCAGTTCATCAAAAACAAGGACATTCTTATTAGCATACTTGCTTGTGCAAGTGATGGAGCACCATCAATGACTTGTAGCTACCAGATGTGTGTTTCTTACTTAAAAAGTTGTGACAAATGTCTTTACTATTCACTGTGTCATACATCGCCAACACCTGCTTGCTAAAAACCTTAGTAATCACGTCCACAATTAATTATACAGTGTCATTACTGCAGTGAATAAAATTAAACCCTGTGCTTTAAATCATTGATTATTCTGGAAGCTCTGTTTTCAGAATGATGACAATTCTGAACATTGGTTGCTTCTTACTGAAGTTCATTGGCTATCAAAAGGCAACTGTGTGAGATGCTTTTATGACCTTTTGAAACTATTGTAGAGTTTTCTGAACACAAATGTATTAGCATTAGCAAAGGCACATGATGCAAGAAAGCAAGCTTATGTAGCATCAACTAAAAAAAAAAAAAAAAAAACACAAATCCTTCTCATTTCACCCATCTACTCGCTTAAAATGTTTGTCTAGTTCTGCCTTGAATCTATTTAAGCTATCAACTTCTACAACGACAGATGGAAGTTTGTTCCAGCAATCAACCAACCGCTAGCTAAAGGCAAACTTCCGCACATCTATCCTACAACTGACTTTCCTCGATTTGAATTTATGCCTTCTCAGGCGATTATTCTGAGCAAGAGGAAGAATCCCATCAGCACTGAGCTGGCCCAAACCATTCAAGGCTTTATACACCTCAATCAGATCACCTCATTGCTGTGCTCAGTGATGAATTCAAAGAAATCAGGCATGACTGCTTATTTATCCGAACTATCTGCAAAGTTCAATGAAATGAATTTGCAGTTGCAAGGAAATTAGGTCAATCTTATTAAGACCAAACTCTATTTAAGTGCAATACAGGCCATCGTGAGCTATAACAATTTCCGAGACTTTCTGAGGCAGAGAGAAAGGTGGAATGCAAGGTGATGATCTGCAAGTTATTTGTGACCATTTGGATATGCTGCTGCATAAAGATGTCTAAGTGAAATGAAGCCATTTTTTGATGGAAATTCCAAATTCGGTGATAAATCCATTTTCAGATTTTTTTTTTTTTTTTTTTTTATGTAAACCCCAAACACGAGGTGTTAGAACCTATAGTACTTAGTACCATGCTTGGGTTGGAGGTTGAGAAGACGAAAGAAGATTTGTTGACATTGGACTTGAACTTCTGTAATTTTCAGGAAATATGTATGAAGGAAGGTTGTTCCAGAAAACAGCAGTTGAATGAATAAACGAGGAAGATGAAAAGCTGGTTCTGAGTTTGAAGTTGGACGGTAAATGGATGTTGACTGGTGGCAGCATGGGTTCGGACTGTTTTGAAAGGGAGAGCGGGAATTATAGAAGCCAACTTGATAATATAGTGGATTATCAAGTCTCTCCAAATATAGTGGAGAGACTCTGTTAGAGATGAGTCATTAATTAACCTAACTGCCCACTTCTGAATGGAACCAAGAAGCCTGAGAGAGGTTTTGGGAGCACCACCCCCAGATGTGGGAACAATATTCCATGGCAGGGCGGATTTGCGATTTATACAGAGTGAGCAGCTGTTTGGAAGAAAAGTGAGTGAGCAGCTGTTTGGAAGAAAAGTAACACCAAGAGCGAAAGAGAAAACCAAGTTTTTTAGATGCAGAAGAAGCAATATTTGTAATGTGCTTGTGCCAAGAGAGATTAGAAGTCAGGGTAATCCCCAAAAGATATATAATTTTGCCTAGAAATCGGAGTGTCACTAAAGATAAGCATAGGAGCAGAAGAATCCTTTTTGCTGGATATAAGACAAGACTGAGTTTTATAAGGGTTGAAATCAACTAAGTTATCTTGGCCCCACAGGAGAACTACCTGAAGATCAGCATTTAAGGAATTGGTAGCAGATTTTCAAGAAGTTGAAGCTGATTGAGCAGGGCAAGGTTTCTCAAAATGGAAAGTGGAATGCAATGTGCTATCATCAGCAAAACTATGGATAGGATTTCCAGTCAATGGAAGAAGGTCATTAATATACAAGAGGAAAAAAGTGGGGGAAAGAACTGAACCTTGGGGGGGACACCGGCATTAGTGGAGAAGTTAGAAGACAGACAGCCATCTAACATCACCCTCAGTGGGTGATCAGAGAGAAAAATGGATAACCAGTTACTAAAAACAGTTGGCAAACCATAAGATGGAAGCTTGTTAAGAAGACCTTTATGCCAAACAGGATCAAAAGCCTTTCAGATGTGAAGAGCAACTACTTGTGTTTCACCAAACCTTTCCACTGAATTAGTCCATAAATGGGTAACATAAGGCAGAATATCACCAGTGGATTGACACTAACAGAATCCATACTGGCAATCGTTGATCAGATGGAAGGTTTCTAGGTAGTTTAAGAGTTGGCGGTTAATTGATTTCTCCATTACTTTAGAAACAGTAGAAGTAATTGCAATGGGATGATAATTGGATGGGAGGGATTTCTCACCCTTTTAAGGAACTGGCTGGATATGTGCAAATTTCCAAGCAGAACCTTTGGAATAAGAAAGTGAAAACAGGCGGCAAAGAATAGGAGTAAGTTCAGGCGCACAGGTTTTGAGAACAAGTGGAGAAATACCATCGGGACCTGGAGCTTTCTTAGCATCAAGATTAGATAAAATACTTCTGGCACCCTTTTGACGGAAAACCACAGGACGCATTGAATGGAACGTGTTGGGAATGGTGGGAGGTGTTTTACCAAGATCATTAATACATGAGTTGTAAGAAAAATGGGATGCTAGCAAGTCAGCTTTATCCTTGGCTGAAATGACAACAGAACCATCTGGTTTGGACAGAGGTGGGAGCAGAGATGGGAAAAAGTTGCGGCCAATAGCTTTGGCAAGAGACCAGAATACTCAGCTACCATTAAGGCAGGAAGCAAGTTTTCTACTCTTAGCCTGTTCAAACTCTAGTTTGGACTGATTAATAACTGCTTTACAATTGTTGCAAGCTTTGGTGCAGGCAGAAAATGAAACTGAAGAATTAGAAACAAGCCAATTATGATATGCAACATTCTTCTCTTGAACAGCCTTAGCACATTTATTGGAAAACCAAGGTTTAGATAAAGGACAAGATTTTAAAGTGGAGTGTGGGATAAAGGATTCCATTCCTGCAAGAATAATTTCCCTGACACGATCTGAGCAAATGTTGACATCACAAGTTTTGAAACAGTAATCCGACCAAGGAAAAGAAGAAAAGAAATCTTGCAGGTCATCCCATTTTGCATTCTTGTAATGCCAAACAACACAAGGTTGGGAATAGCCATGAGATAAAGGTTCCATTGGAGAAGAGATAATCACGAAGTTCTGATCTGAAGTGCCTAAAGGACCTTTCATTTCGGACGTGTACTTAGAAGGGTTGTTTGTGAGAAAAAGATCAAGTGTATTGGCTGTATGATTAGGATTGTCCGACATTCTTGTAGGTAAATAAACAATCTATGCAAGGTCATTAGTAATTGCAAAAGCCTGAGCATCTCGACCAGCTGGGTAGGTGTGACTAGAAAACGGAAGCCAGCTGGAGTTGTGAACATTAAAATCACCAAGGAAAATTACCTCACTGTTAGGAAAGTTGGACTGGAGAAAGTCAAGTTGCAAAGAGAGGAAGTCAAAGAGCTCCAAGTGATTAGTGGAGTTGGGAGAACGGTAGAGACAACAGATGAATTTGACACAATGAGGTAGAGAGATTTTAAGCCAGATAAGATCAAAGAGAGGAGATTCCAAATTGCTAAGTCTCTGACAGGGAATATCATATGCACAAGTACCACCTTTGAGGCGAAAGGAATCATACAGCAAATAATTTGGGCATCTGAGATGAGCAGTAGTTGAATCAACCGAGAACTGAGATTCTGTCAGAAAAAGTACATGAGGTTTGGCAGATTGCAAGTGGAAATGGACATCGTTGAGACCACGTATATTTGTGAAATGAATTAGGAAGTGCTTGGGAGGTTTAGATCTTTTCGCAGATAAGCTTGCTCTATTAGTTTGACAGTTCATGGTGTATTCAATAGTAAGAAAAAGTGGTTGGGACATGCTGTATGAAGTAATGAAATTTTTGGATATGGCGTTTGTTTGTTTGGTTTTTAGGAGCATTAGCAACTAAGGCCATATTGCTCCAGGGATATGCGGTGGTCATTCCCTGACCTTTCCGCATCCTTTGTATTTGGTGCTCACGGGCTCGAACCCCGGTCTAATCAAGAAGCGTGTGCTACGCACTGCTGCTCCTGCCCACCTGGCTACAGAGGCACCGGATATGGCGTACACATGGTAAGAATATACCCAGATCCTTGACATAACGTGGCCTCGGCAATGCTCCCCGCATACACACTACTCGGACTCCCTCCAGTCACTATCTGGCAGAATAGATGTAGCAAGATTATACACTAGCTGATCCGGAAGTCTCCTAGAGAGTTACCAATAGGTTTGGTCCGGTGGACTAACTAGCGACCGGCCTGCGAACACTGTTTTAGAGCTGTACCATTTTAGACCTACACCGTTTTAGATACTGAGATAGTCAGGATAGTGGAAGAAGAGTGTGAAGAAATTAGGTGCCAACTCAGCATTCTGATGTCTATGAGAGTTTGAAGAGTAGGATAGATGCACTTGAAGGAATTAAAATAGGAGTCCATCAAGCTCTCAGCTGCCCAACTCAATGCCAGAGCTCACTTGTGTGTGCCATCAGGCAACACAGTGGCATTCTTCCTTAAAAGTTGCTGGTGAGTTGCCTGATGCACAAGAGTGAGCTCTTGTGTTGAGTTGGGCAGCTGAGAGCTTGATGGGCCCCATTTTAATCCTTCAAGGGCATCTATCTTACTCTTCAAATTCTCATATTTAGACATCAGAACACTGAGTTACTGTCAGTGACTCTACTGTCAGAGAAATAGAAATATATTGTGAAAAAAGGATATGTGGAATAGGACCAGGGTATGTCAGCCAGGTGCAAAAGTTGATAACATTGTAGAGCAGATATCTTTTAATGGCACAAAAGGCGATATTGTGTACACATTGTCAACAATGATATTTAAGAGTAGGAGAAGTGTAGAGTTAATTAACAAGTACAGGTAAATGTTGTAAAAAAGTCGTGAGTTAGGGTTAATTTGAAAGTATCTGTAATTCTGCCGAGCATGATAGAAGGGAGTATATAATGAGAGCCTTGTCAATCAATTTGCCCCAGAGAGATTGTGCAAGCTCATGGAGCAGAATTTTTTCAGCATGGTCTGTGCATGTTAACAGTAGAGCCTGCTTCTACATGGATGAGATACACTTAAATACAAAATTCGCAAGAATATTTGCTCATGCTATCGAGGCAGTATTAGTTGTGTCAGAAAACTTCTAGTTTTGGGGAATTCACAGACTAATAGATTAACAGCAGCCATGGGCAGAGGTAAAAGTGATTCTGCACTGCCTCTACTGGAATGAGCAACTTGCATGGAAAGCAAGGTGCTAGAGATTTCAAGAACTTCTGGGAGTCATCACGAAACCAGTAAATACATGAGCTGTGTGAGGGTAACTAGGAGTAAGAACAGGTGCATGTACCCCAATGCTAGGAATAAAGTAAATAAATTTGATGAATTTGAAGTGCTGGTCAAGACATCAAAGGCGGATATTGTTGGGATATCAGAAATGTGGTGTCACACAGATAAGGAATGTAGAATTGTAATTTGGGGAATTCAAAGTGTACAGAAAGGATAGACAGGATTGTAAGAGAGAAGGGGTTATGCTGTTAATTAAGAAAAAATCTAAGGCAGTGCATCCAGTTGACATGGGTGGACAGTACAATGTTGAGTCAGTTTGGTGTGACATAAGCACTGGGAAAGCAAAAATCAGGGTAAAAGTGTGTTATAGACCTAATGATTCTGATCAGTACAATGAACAACTGTACAGAGAAATAGAGTGGGCTAGTAAACAAGAATGTCTTATGAGGGATTTTAACTTCCCCCTTGTCTAGATGACCCAGCAATGCTGGGTCATCTAGACAAGACTGCAGTTATAGTTCAACCACAGCATGGTTTTGTGAAGGGGAAGTCATGTCTATCCAATTTCACTGGATATTAAGATATGGTCACAATGGAACTGGATGCAAAAAACAAAATTCTGATACTGTATACTTAGATTTCAGGAAGGCTTTTGATACTGTTACAAATAAAAGACTGCTGTACAAACTGAAACAGTATAGCATTAAGGGCAAGTTGCTGCTATGGATAAAGGGATGGTTGAGCGGGGGAAGACAGGGTGGTAATCAATGGACAATGCTCTTTGTGGACTAATGTTATTAGTGGAATCCATTTGTTTTCTATATTTATCAATGATATATACATCAGGATTAATGTCCAAGTTTGCAGATGATATGAAGGCTGGAATGGTTGTTAATGACAATACGCTGCTGCAACAGAATCTAGAAAAGTTGGGCAGATGGGTTGAGAAGTGCCAACTGTAGTTTAATGTTGACAAATGCAAAGTACTGCATATGTGTAGCAGTAACTCCAGAGTAACATACCAACAGTGCAGTACTACACTCAGAGTAGCTAAGAATAAAAAAGATCTAAGGGTAATTGTGCAGTCAGATATGAAATTTTCTGAGCAACATACCAACATCTAAGTAACATACCAACTGTGCAGTACTACACTCAGTGTAGTGGAAATGAAAAAGACCTGAGGGTAATTGTGCAGTGCAGACAGGCTGCCAGAGCAGGTCTTGTCAATGATATACAGGAATTTTGCTAGCAGGGACAAGGAGGCAATTATTCCTTTGTATAATGCAATGGTCAGGTCACACAGAGTACTGAATATAGGTCTGGGGGGCTCATTTTAGGAAGGATTTAGAGCTGCTGGAAAGAGTACAGAGAAGTGCAATGAGATTGGTGAGTGGAACAAAGGATTGCTGTTACCAAGAAAGACAGTTCTGCAAATTTCAGCATCTGGAGCCTAGGCACCTACAATTGATCTAATTAAGGTGTATAAGGTGTATACTGGTGGGATTCTTCCTCTTGCTCAGAGTAAGAACTTGAGGGGGAACAGATTCAAACTGCGGAAAGACAGTTATAGAACAGATGTGCGGAAATTTGCCTTTAGCCAGTGGGTGGTTGACTGGTTGAGCACACTTTCATCTTTTGTTGTGGAAGTTTACGCTGAAATAAATTCAAGTAAGAACTGGACAAACTTTCAGAGAAAATGGAGGGGTGAAATGGGATGTTTTTTTTTTGGGCGATGCTGTATAAGCTCACTGTCTTGCATCATATGCTTCTACTAATGCTAATATTAAATGCTTAAGAACTAATTGAGCTACAAAATGATATTGAGCTGATTCCAGATTTTATAAAATCGTACCAAGAAGAAATTTTCTGATTGCTGACCTGCACTGTGAACAGTGGGAAAGAAGTTCCTTATTGCAGTTCCAACATCATATTTGGTTGAACATGGTTTTAGTGTGGTAATCCAACTTCTCTCCAAGCAAAGAAGTCGACTCCAGATTCCTAAAAATGGTGATTTAAGGTTCCTGCTACGTGACTTTAAAACAGACATTGGGAAATTGGTATCACTTCATCAAGTCTATCCATCAGATTAAGATAAATGTGGTAAATAAAATTTTTGCTAAATGACTATCAAAGTTGGAAAAGCTGATATCATTAGATATAGTTAATCAATTTTGTTGAATTAATTAAACTAAAAAGTTTTATTTGGATTTTGAATAATTGTGCAGCTAATTGTACTGCTTTGAATTTTATTGTGTCATTATCCTCCTTAGTGGGTCGTGCAAACTGCTAGTCTGAATAATGCTAGGGAGAATTTTGCTATTAGAGACAAGGCAATTATCCCATTATATAAGGTTGGTTAGGCACATCAACATCATCTGGAAGCCTCATTTTAGGAAGGATGTGGATCTACTGGAAATGGTTCAGAGAAAGGCAAAGAGATTGGTGAAGGGAACAAAATGGTGCTCTTACAAAGAAAGGCTAAATTTCTGCAAATTTGGAGAGTATGCATCCGTGAGGTGCTCTGATTGAGGTATTTAAGGTTTTGAGTGGATTGGGCAAGCTGATGGCTTTATTCCTCTTGCTCAGACCATACACATGAGGGCAGAAATTCAAATTTAGGAAGGATGGTGATGGTTGCTGGATAGATGTGTAAGTAGTTGAGCATTACAATAAATTTCCAACTGTTGTGGAAGTGGGGAGTTGGAATAAATTCAAGGAAAAACTATTGGAAGAAATGTACTGGTGATGTGGGAATTTTTTTTTTTTTTTTTTTTTTTTGCTGATACTATATAAGTTTGCTTTCTTGCATTGCTCAGATGATAGGCAATGCAGGAAATGTGGACAATTTCGTCCAGGTGATAGCCTGGAGTACAAGATAGGCTGGAAATCCATGTGAATAAATTTAGTCCTGGAGAGAAGCAAGACTCAGGGAAAGAATTTTTCTCATATTCTATGCTTGTTAACAGAGGAAACTGTTTTTACAGGAACAAATGAATGAATAAGAGGAATGCAAGCATGTTTGCTGATGTGCTTTCAAGGCTGTGTTAGGGTCAATAAAACTGCTAATTTAGAGGGAGGGATATACACAGACAAATAGTTTAACAGTAGCCACAAGCACAGGTCAAATTGATTCCTCCCTGATTCTATGGAACATGCAGATGCCTGAAATGCAAGGCAAGGTAAGGGATTACAAATTCTACTGGGGGAAGGTACACACAGGTATATACTTGCTTGTACTGTACACTAATGCTAAGAGTATAGTAAATAAGTTTGAAGAATTTAAATTTTTAAATTGTCAATTGTAGTGAGCATTCTAGAGATACCAAAAAACAATATTTTTTGTTGTATTTGACAAATCAATTTTTGATCAGTGTCACTCAGATATAGAGGATACAGAATTTGAATGTGGTAAGTACAACATATACAGAAAGGATAGACAGTACAATAAGAGTTATACTTTTGGTTAAATAAAAAGAGCCCTTGCAAAGAATTGTTACACTTGTATGCATGCAGAGTCAAAGTGACCTAGCCCCCAGACAATTTAAATAGGTCAACAGCTCATTGGCATTCATTAAAATTTCTAAGTCGCTCCTGCCACTGGGTTAGTAATACAATCAGTTCTACTATAACACAGTACGTGTTCCTAAAAATCTCTGCATTATGGTTATTATTTATTATTGTTATTTGGTTTTTTTTAGGAGAATTAGCAACTAAGGCCATATTGCTCCGGGGATATGCAGTGGTCATCTGCTGGCCTTTCCACATCCTCCGTATTTGGTGGTCACGGGCTCGAACTCCGGTCTAATCAAGAAGTGTGTGCTACGCACTGCTGCACCTGCACACCTGGCTACGGAGGTACCCCACATTATAGTATTTCGAGTATTATAAACAGGGCTTACGGAAAAAATAGGGACAGGGACAGAGCACTCAAAAAAATGTTCAGTCTGGTAATAAAATCACTAAACAAAGTTAGAAAACCAATAAAATTGCTAACACAGGTGTAACATCTTAAATTTTTAATAAATAAATAAATATTACAATAAATATAGCACTTCACCTTGACAAGATACTTTTTATTGGTCAGAGACTATGAACGCTTATGTACATAGCTTAATTAATACTGTAATATTTGAATACTAATGATATTTATGTTTACTGACTTTTTTTTTTTCTTTTTTGGATTGTAAAATTCAAAACAGTAAAAAAAAAATAAGCAATCAATAACAATGAACATGGCATGCACAAATTGCACAAGTGAGATATTACATAAATGAGAGCTTACATATGCTCAATTGAGATCATCATCAGCCATTTTCAATCCACTGCAGGATGAAGGCCTCTCCAGCAACTTTCCAGTTCCTTCTGTTTTGAGCACTGACCATCCATTTACTACCCACAAACTCATGAATTTCATCTATCCATCTCTGCCTTTGTCTTCCAGGTTTTCTTCTAGCTCCTCTTGGGTACCATTCTGTTATTTTCTTAGTCCATCTGTCATCATGTCTTCGAGCTATGTGTCCTGCCCAAGACAATTTTAGTTCTTTAGTTTTGATAAGAATGTCCTTTACTTGAGTTTGCTGCCTAATCCATGTGTTTCTCTTCTTATCTAACAGTCTGATTCCCAATATAATTCGTTCCATTCTTTGCTGTGTAGTCTCAGCTTCTCTTCCATTCTTTGGTGAGTGCCCAAGTTTCACTTCCATAAGTCATGGTGGGGAGTATACATTAGTTCATTATTTTACGTTTCAGACAAACTGGGATATTGCTCTTCAGTATGTGACTATATTTTCTGAATGCTATCCATCCAAAATTTATTCTTCTCTTGACTTCCAGCCATTTATCATTATTACAGCTAATAACTTGTCCCAGATAAGTATATGACTCCACTTTTTCAATTACTGCTCCTTCAATCATTATTTCTCTTTCTGTGGGATAATTGTTCATCATTACTTTTGTTTTAGCCATATTCATCTTTAGTCCGAAACCCTTACTAACTCTGCATAACTGATTAAGATTTTCCTCTAATTCTTTGGGATCGTGGCTTATGACCACAATGTGATCTGCAAATCGTGAATGGTTTAGGTACTCTCCATTCACATTGACTCCTTTCTGCGACCAGTCTAATCTTCTGAAAGCTTCCTCAAGGGCAGCAGTAAACAGCTTCAGAGATGTGTCTCCTTGTCGAACTCCTTTCTCGATTTTAAATTTCCTACTGTCTTTGTCTAGTCTAATAAAGGAGGTAGCATTCTCATATATTTTCTTCAAAATCATAATATGTGTGGTATCTATGCCTTGTCTTTCCAGTGCCCGAAACATTGCCTTATGCTGTATGGAGTCAAATGCCTTTTCCTAATCCACAAATGCCAGGCATAATGGTGTTTTATATTCATTTGCTTTCTCCATTAGCTGTGATATTACGTGAAGGTGATCCATAGTTGAGAATCCTGTCCTAAAGCCAGCTTGCACTTTCGGTTGATTCTCATCAAGTATTCTCTCTAATCTGTTAGTAATGGCCCTTGTGAACAACTTGTAGATGTGGGATAACAAGCTAATTGGTCTATAATTTCCAATTTCTGATTTATCTCCTTTCTTATGCAGCAAAACTATGATTGCATTATTCCACTGCTTAGGCATCACACCTTTTCTAATGCACTTTGTGAAGAGCCTTGCCAGTTTTTGTGTTATGTCTCTTCCTCCGATTTTAACAACTCTACAGTAATCCCAGGGCTTTCTGATTCTTCATTTTCTTCAATGCATGTTCTACCTCATCAGGAAGTATATCAGGTATGTCGTATGTGTTGCTAATTTGCAATCCATCTTCCCCACTGCTGGCATCATTCCCTCGCTCCTTGTATAATTCTCTATAGTAGTCTTCTGCTATTTGAATTATGCCTTCTCTGCTGTTTATAAGTACACCATCACTATTCTTCAGTTTCAGTATCATTTGTCTTTCTGTATTACTGCTCATGGCTGCTGATTTAAATCCTTTGTTTTGCCTTAATGCTTGTTCTACTTTTCTTGTGTTAAATCTTCTTATGTCCTCTCTGAGTCTCTTTCTAATGGCTTTGCATAACTCAGTATACTCAATTTTTTCCTTGTCAGTGTTTATCTTGCTCTTCATTTTTCACCTTTGGTTCACCATAAGTGCTTCTTCGCTAATTTTTTCTTCTTTGGATTTCTTTTTCCCTATAGGATTCTTGGGCTTTATCACTTTCAGAAAGTTGTAACATTCCTCGTCGATATCTTGGTCCTGAGCAGTCTGCTCAATTGAGATATGGAGTAACAAGTTTATAAAACTTAAAAACAAGAATGAAGAGAAGATTCTGAAAATTTATTTTAAGTTTTTTTATATGATTGAAGACTTTGTGGAAGGGGAAACACATTTCACCAATTAAGCAATCAATAACGTAAAAACCCACAGAATTCCAGCTATCGGTATTATCGCAAATGCAATAAGATCGAGTTTACTACCCAATTATAATTAGATTGCACTAACAGAAAATCCAATAAACCAGGAACTCCAAGTTGTTTTTATTGTTTTATGGTAGTGACCTCTAGAAATGTGCTCCTCTGCTCACGCCTCATGAAATTTCTGTTTGAACAGAAAAATGTGATTTCCTGAAAACGAGTCTGCCTACAATATCACCTGTTATCTTGTGAATATAGCGATTGACAACAGTGTGTCTCCGACCGGTACAACTACAGTAAATGGGTAATATAGCTCTCACGCATCTGACATTTTTTAAGCTTCATAAACTTGTATGTATTGCTGCGCAGGTCACAACGTTCAGCTTTGTGGCAGGTTTTGAGTTCATCTGGTGTTACTCACAGATGAAATTGCGTACGAGTAGGGCTGCCATCCGTCCTCATTTTTTACATATCATGGACTGTCCAGGAGGAATTTCTAAAATTTTGAAAATATCGGGAATTTTGGCTCTTAAAATTTGAAAATCTCCTGATCCTTATCATTGGTAAAATTTGTAAGGCGTACACCAATCAGCTTTGTGGAAGTAATCCCAAGAATCTCCACTTCCGGCTGTAAACAATGCAGATCAGACATTGAGGAGTTTATTATGCGTTTGGAGTTGACATTTTGTTCGTGCAATTTGACTTTTTCCCTCCATTTTTTTTTTTTTTTATTCTCTTTTATATTCTTGGTGAGTAGACAATTCAAAATAATTTTCTCTTGTTATTTATTTTACCTGAAATTCATTCAAATTAAGTAAATTTATTCTAAATTAAAATTTCAATTCCACGTTTAAGAGATCACTTTTTTTTTTTTCTTCTTTCAGCACTTCGTATAAACAATAATTTGATATATCCGGCTTTAATTCGTCATATTTATTTACGAGTAAACAGTTTTTGTATGCAATATTTCTAAATTATCATTTGATGAAGTAATTAGTTATTCTTCAACTAATTTTTTATTTCTACTATTTAAATTAAAATAATTCTGCATTTTACATAAATTCAGGAATACCCGTTATGCTGAAAAGGAAGTGCAAGTTTACGGACGACTTGAGGATGAAATATCCAGGTTTTCGAAAGGGAAGAGTAGATGAGGAGGCAGAATACATTATTTGTGGTCCAAAAAGCTACATCTCAGTTGCTAACAAGGGTTCAGATGATTTGGACATTCAGAGAAACATAAGAACATTAGATTTGAAAAATCTTACAAGGTAACAGACTTTTAGTAAATGCCCTTCAACTGCTTGATGCAAGAGTTTCTGTTGCTGAAGGAATTCTTCCCTTTCATACAGTGGCACATCACCACAGCGATAAATCGATGTCTTTGCACAGCAGAATTATTAAAGTCAATATGCTCTGATTCAGATATTGCTAGGAGGTTAGCTTGTGCAAAAATAAAGACTGAAGCCATAATTAACTCTGTCTTATCAGTCCATTCAGTTGAAGAAGTTGTGAAGTCCCTGCAGAATGTACAGTTCCTTGTAATGCAAGATGGGCTAATTATTTTAGCCACTGATGCCACTAATCATGGATTTCTGAAAATTTTCCCTATTCTTGCACATTATTTTGACTAGAAAAATGGTGGCTCAAAAGTTAAGCTAATAGAATTAAATAGCAAGTCAGATGAGACCTCAGCTACTATTTCTGGCTATGTTTATGAGACCTTGTGTAAAAGTGGCCTAGATAAGAAATGTATTGCATTTGGTGGAGATAACTGTGACACCATGTTTGGAGGAGTGTGGAGATACAATGGGAATAACGTATTTTCAAATGTACAAAGATTATTTGGTCGGTCGCTAATAGGAGTGGGCTGCTATTTGGTTTTTGGTTTTTTTTAGGAGCATTAGCAACTAAGGCCATATTGCTCCGGGATATGCGGTGGTCATTCCCTGACCTTTCCGCAAACTCCGTATTTGATGGTGACGGGCTCGAACCCCGGTCTAATCAAGAAACGGGTGCTACGCACTGCTGCTTCTTCCCACCTGGCTACGGAGGCGCCAGGAGTGGGCTGCCCTGCATAACTGTGTCCAGCATGGAGCAGATGCAATTGATGTAGATATTGACTCCATTGTTCTTAAGATTTTTAATTATTTCAGTGTCTACACTGTATGTGTTGAAAACCTAAAAAAATTCTGCGAATTTACAGAGGTTACCTATAAAAAAACTTCTGTATCGCAGCAGAACATGCTGGCTTTCTCTATTACCTGCAACTGAAAGGATTATAAGTATTTATCCAGCCCTAAGGTCTTTCTTTTTTTCTCAAGAAAACCCCCCTCAAAATTTTAAAACTTTTCTTTGAAGATGAGTTTAGTGAAACTTATCTTGTTCATTGCCAAACTGTAATGTCAGTCTTCAATTAACATATAATGAGCATTGAAAGGAATGACAATTCTTTGATAGAAGTTACTGAAGCTCTTGCTTCTGTAAGGGATATTCTGTCAGAAAGAAGTAAATGTCAGTTCATTTCCCTCAAGGTGAAGGAAATGTTGGAGAAGAGGCAAGAAGAGGGATATGCAGAGAAATGTGGAGTTTTCAGAAGAAATGTCCAGAACATTATATTCATCATACACTGAATACTTGGACATGTGGTTGAAACCACTGGAAGAAGTTTCTTCATTCAGGTGGATGTCTTTAAGAGAGCCATTTGAATGGGATAGTATGGTTTCAACAATTAGGTAACTTCATACAAAAGGAGTGTGTGGATGATGTGACGTGTTTTGATCAGTTTTGTAATTTAAAAAAAATTTGTATTGGAAATTAAGGTTACTGATGTTTCTGTTCCTTGTAATGTAAGATGGGCTAATTATTTTAGCCACTGTAAGAAGAGTTCTTCTCAGAGCTGTTAATAATTGCTCAATTTTTCTTTTCCATACTACCACATAATGCATTTATTGAAAGACTGTTTTCAATGATGGAGGTGCAGTGGTCTAGATAGAAACTCGTTTACTGTGGATTCTAATGCTTACAAAATTCAATTTCAGTGGCATGCTGAATAAAGATTTTCATTCATATTTATCCAAAAACACAGATTTACAAAGAAAAATTGCATCCGTGGAAAAATATAAAAGAAATATAGAGAACAGCAAATAAATTACTCTGAGAAAAATAAAAGTATTTTTTTTATTCATAACATAAGTAAACGTTTTGTGTATCATTCTTTAAAAGTTAAGCAATCCGCATAAGAATGGTAAGTGTGAATTCTGTTAATTTAAGGGATTTGAGATATTCAATTAAAATATTTAACATGTTATTACTTTGCCAGTGACTGTGTTATTACCCTATTATCATTAAACACTGTTAATAAAGGCATAGGCATTTTTGAAAAGAGTGTTAAGAGAATGTAAGGTGTGTTTTGGTACAACAGGGAAAGGCATCCTAAAAAGTCCGGATTTTTCTGCCCAAATGTCTTCATTTTTAAGGTTAGAGAGGTGGCAGCCCTGTACATGAGTCAATGCAAAAATTTCGTTACACTTGCATTGTTCCCTAATATATCAGTTGTGTTGCAAAAATACACATTATAGCAGAACTGACTGTATTATCTATTTTGCAAAACTAAAATTTTCTTATTAATAATAAAAGCAGGTTTTTTTGTTTTTTTTTAAAATTGCATTTTTGAAAGTTTATAAAATGGCAAATTTTATTAAATCAAACATATATCAAAGTAAGCTTGTTGCTTTGGCAGTGCTCCTGGCATACTCGTTACTATAACTACCTCCATGGCAGATGGAAGAGCAGAGGTAGCAATTTTGAGAATAAAATGAAATCCTCCTATGTACATAACCTGACCACATATTCTCTAAATGCTTAAGAACAGCTTGTCAGATGCCACACAATAGCCACTTTATTAGGTACACCTACCTAACACTAAGCAATTCTCCTTTTAGCTGTCAGAACAGACTGGATTCGTCATGGAATGGACCAGAATTATAAATTAGATAGTTGTGATCGCTATTCAAAAGAGTTGGTTTTACCTCATCAAACAGGTTCTCAACTCTGAGGTCTGTTGGCTGAGAAGGCTACCACAGCCTGTCATGTTTCTGGAATCTATTCTGTACAACTGTGGCCTTGAGACATGGTACATTATTCTGTTGGAAGAACTCAGTCAGACTGATATACTGCAGCTACGAAGGAATGCACCTGGTCAAAAACAATTTCCAGACTGTGGCATCCAAATGAGGCTTCACTGGCAATAAAAAGCCCAATGTGCATCATAAGTCTGCCCAACCTGCCAAGATGAGTTCCTGGACTCATGCTGCTTTTGCCATATTCTGATCTTCCCATTAGTTTAAAACAGCAGGAACTGATATTTGTCAGACCAGGCAACATTTTTCCCATCTTCTACTATCCAGTGTTGATGTTCCCAAGCCCACTGTAATGGCACCGTATTTTTAGCTGACAGGAGTGGAAACCAGTTCAGCTGTTGGCTGCAATAATTCCATCCATGACCAGTTATGATCAGTTGTGTATTCTAAAATGCCTCTTTGGTTACCACTCTTGTTCTAGATTGTTGTTTGACCATCTGTGGCTTTCTGTTACCCTGTAGAAGTCCTGTCAGCTGCTGTTGTTCTGTCATATCAACAAGCTGTTTCTGAACAGAGGATCCACTGTTTGGTGTTAGGTCCACCGTTGTTTTGTATATTTATCAATGATATTGATGAAGGTATATCAAGCTTAATGTCGAAGTTTGCAGATGATACAAAGGTTGGCAGGGTTATTAATGACAGTAATGGCAGTGTGCTACTGCAACACGATCTAGATAACTTGGGCAGATGGGCTAAAAAGTGGCAACTGAAGTTTAACCTTGACAAATGAAAAGTACTGCATATGGGTAGAAGTAACCCCAGAGAAACGTACCAACTGTGTGGTACTACACTTAAGGTGGTAGAAAATGAAAAAGACCTGCGAGTAATTGTGCAGGCAGATATGAAGTTTTCTGAGCAATGCAGACAGGCTGCCAGGGCAGGTCATGGGGTTTTGTCAATGATATATAGGAATTTTGCTAGCAGGGAAAAGGAGGTTATTGTCCCTCTGTATAAGGCAATGGTCAGGCCACGCCTTGAGTACTACGTACATGTCTGGAGGCCTCATTTTAGGAAGGATGTAGATTTACTTGAGAGTGTACAGAGAAGGGCAACAAGATTGGTGACGGGAATGAAGGGATCCTCTTACCAAGAGAGGCTTAAGTTCTGCAAATTGCAGTGGCTGGAGACTAGGCACCTGCACGGTGATCTGATTGAGGTGTATAAGACCTTGAATGGGTTGAGCACGCTGAATTCTGATGGGATCCTTCCAATTGTTCAGATTACGAACCTACGGGGGCATAAATTCAAATTAAGAAAAGACAGATGTCGATTAGATGTGCGGAAATTTGCCTTTAGCCAGCAGGTGGTTAATTGCTGGAACAAACTTCCATCTGTCGTGGAAGTTGATAGGTTGAATAAATTTAAGGAGGAACTTGACAGGCATTTGGAGGGAATGGTGTAATTTTTTTTTTTTTTTGGCTGATGCTGCATAAGCTCATACACATGCTTTCTTGCATCACATGCCACTACTACTACAGATCTTTTCTAAGGCTAGTTTAATTGCATATAATTCTGCTGAGAAGATACTGAATTCAGGTGGAAGGGATGCTGAAATAGTGGTATATAGGAACACTGATGCTGCTCCAACGTTTGAGTTAGATTTAGAGCCATCTGTATAAATTGGAGAAAAATCAAAATATCTGCGAGTGTTGCTCGCAGATATTTTGATCAAAATATCTGCGATCAAAAATCAAAATATCTGCATGAAGTTGTTTCACATTTGATGAGTGAAGAATATTTTTTCCCCACTGGCAAAGGTAAGTGTCACAGGTGGGTAGAGGAGTGCGAGTCCATGGTGGTCGTTACTACCTGTTTTACAAAATGAATGGAAACATTCCAAACCTGCATCAGTTCAAGAAGGCGAAGACCAGCTGTTTTACTATACTAGGCTTATTTCTGTAGAGACTTTCTAATGGTAGATTGAATAGGTACGACTGAATTGGATGCGAGGCACAACTTTGTATTTTGACAGCATACTTCAGTAGCAGTGTTTTTCTACGTAGAGTTAACGGGAGTTCATGATCATCAACGTAGAGGCTATGTGCTGGTGATATTCTGAAAGCCCCAAGAGCAAAATCCTCAAGGCACTGTGCTGAACTGGATCAAGCTAGCACAAAGCACTTGCTCTGGCAGAATCATAGACAGGAGCACCATAATCGAGAGGGATCTGATTAATTCCCTGTATAACCGAAGCAGCGAGGTGCAATCTGCACCCCATGTTAGGGCAGAAGTTCTGAGTACATTTAACTTTTTTAAACAGGAAGTACATATATTTTTAATATGGTCTAAGAAATTTAATTTGTTGTCAAGGATTAATCCTAGAAATCTGATGTTAGTAGTGACTGGGATGGAGACATTGGAAATTTGAGGTGTTTTTGGCATTACAAGAATGTTTTTGGTGGGAGGCATTTGGCATTACAAGAATGCAAAATGGGATGACCTGCGAGACTTCTTTTCTTCTTTTCATTGGTTGGATTACTGTTACAAAACTTCTGATGTCAACGTTTGCTCAGATCGTGTCAGTGAAATTATTCTTGCAAGAATGGAATCCTTTATCCCACACTCCACTTTGAAGTTCAGGATCTGGATGAAGTTTTCGTTGTCTACAAAAATGGATTGCAACTGTTTTCTGTTTTGAGAGTCGATAGCCGTTAAGGCTGTCATTGTTGTATTTTATTGAGTGATATCTGAAGCTGCATTTCAATAGATCTCATGTTTTGGGGATGGTCATTTATGCAGATGACCTTTCCAGGTCATCTGCATAAAGGTACGTCTCAATTGTGTTTGGAAGCTGTTTAATGATGGAATCAATTCTAAGAGCAAAAAGAGTGGCACTCAGTACTGATCCCTGAGGAACACCTTCCTGAAGGAAAGTTGTAGAGAGGTCATTTTGGTATCTTACTTGAAACAATCTAGTGTAGAAAGTTCTGAATAAATATGGGAAGCTTGCCCCATAGACCGAGAGAATAAAGATCACTAAGTATGTCATGCCGCCATGTGGTGTAGAAAGCCTTCTCTATATCTATAGAAACCATTACTAGATGTTCATGTTTCACGAAGGCATTGTGAATGGCAAATTCCGCTTTGATCACGAGATCCCAGCCTTCTCTATATCTATAGAAACCATTACTAGATGTTCATGTTTCACGAAGGCATTGTGAATGGCAAATTCCGCTTTGATCACGAGATCCCAGCCTTCTCTATATCTATAGAAACCATTACTAGATGTTCATGTTTCACGAAGGCATTGTGAATGGCAAATTAAGCTTTGATCATGAGATCCCAGCATGACCTGTTTTGTTGAAAACCATGTTGACTATGGCTCATTAGTTGTTGTGACTCAATGATCCAGACGAGTCTATTGTGGACAGTTTTTTCAAGGATTTTGCTGAGGCAACTTGACAAAGATATTGGTCTATAGCTATGGGGGTTGGATGGATCTTTTCCAGATTTTAGGAAATACAAAACAGTAGAATGATGACAAGAAGCTGGATAAATATTTTCTAAAAAAATACAGCTGTAAAAGACCAGGGGGAGGTGCAAGGCTTTTTCATTGAGATGTTGTAGCATAACATAATAGATCCCATCTGGTCCGGCAGCACCATTATGGGCTGTTCTAATAGCATGGGATCGACAAGTGTGAAACCTCATTTTTCTTGTTGCAGTCGATACAAACGAAAAAGTGAAATCTGCCTGCTAATCTGAAGTGTCTTCTAATCCATACTTTTCCAATCTATCGAAACTGATAATCTTTACCATGTCAGACAGTGAGCCAGAAAATGAGGAAAGAGCACTGACTGTCCTCCTAAAAAGAGCCTGGAGTGGTTTTTCACAAATGTATGTACGACCAAGAAGAAACTAGGCTAATCGTACCTGCAAATAACACAATACGAAAACTGCAAAGAGAACAGAGATCCTATGACACCATTAGAGAATAACTCGCCAGATTCGGTGTCAACTATTGTACAACATTCAAAATCACTTAAATCATTCATCTCGCCCATTCTTGTACTGAATTGCATACACACAGCATCTCTAGGTACCTGTACAAACTCTTTGTATCACATGGTACAAACATCTGACGCTGTTATTAAAGCAGTGCTCCAATTGTAAAAAGAACAGGTTTACAACAAAGTGGCCACTTTGTATTTATGCCCAGCAGTTATCAACAGTTATTAATCAGTCTAAACAAAGGCAGATATTGTTGGGATATCAGAGACGTGGTGTCACACAGATATAAGGAGTACAGAACTGGAATTTGGGGAGTACAATGTATACAGAAAGGATAGACAGGATAGGAAGGGAGGAGGGGTTATGCTATTAGTTAAGAAACACAAAATCCAAGGAAGTGAAGCCAGTCGACTTCGCTGAACAGTGCAGTGTCAAGTCAGTTTGGTGTGACATAAGCACTGGGAGATCAAAATTGAGAGTAGGAGTGTGCTATAGGCCTAATGACCCTGATGAGTATAATAAGAAACTGTACAGGGAAATAGAGTGGGCCAGTAAATCAGAGAGTCTTATAATATTGACTGGAATTTGTGGGTTGGTCACTCACACACTAGCAAGGCTTTTGTGGATTTATTGGATGATTGTTTTATACATCAGCATGTTCGGGAGGCAATTAGAGTGAGTAATACTCTTGATTTGATTATCAGTAGTGATTCTTCATGCATTAAGAATCTGCAGAAAGAGGAATCACTAGGTGGCAGTGATCACAGTGTGCTGAAGTGGGATTTACAAAAAAAGAGGTAACTACCATCAGGGGTAAAGGGAAGGGTTATTGCTTTCGTAAAGGCGACGGCGACTACGATGACAGTATTTAAATTTTATACAATGGGACCAACTGATGATGTTACCAACAGCAAATTGAAAATGGGAAACATTGAAAGAATTTATCTTGGAAGCTACTAGGCTTTACATACCAACTAAGAAATATTGCTCAAGGTTTAGGCCTAAATGGATGTCAGGTGAACTAATGAGACACATGGCAGAGAAGAAAAATGCATGGGATACATATAAATTAACACGTGACACAGAAGCCTATGATAGATACAAGTTGATCTGTAACCTAGTTACAAAGGAGGTTAGGCAGGCGAAGGCAGATTACAAGAAATCTTTGGCAAGGGATGCAAAGAAAAACAGCAAAGAGTTATTTTCTTATGTAAACTCTAGAAGGAAGGGGATGAATCAGATTGGTCCACTTGATATCGATGGTTCAACTGTTGATGATCCTGCTCAGGTAGCTAACAAACTAAATGAATATTTTGCATCGACATTCACACATGAGGAGTTATTCAGCGAGGCGAATGCCAGAGGTGTATTCAACTCTGACAGTAAGCTAGATTCAACTCTGGCAGTAATAACTGAGTAAAGTGGAGGAGAAATTGTTGAAGATAAACACAGGAAAGGCACCTGGGGTGGATGGGATCTATCCACTTATATTAAAGGAGGCAGCAAAGGAAGTAAGCAAACCCTTAGCTATAATTATGAGAGCTTCCTTGGACTCGGGGGAGGTACCCATAGACTGGAGATGTGCAAATGTGACCCAAATCCACAAAGGAGGATCAAAGGCTGACACAAGTAATTATAGACCTGTGAGTTTAACTTCTGTTCCAGGAAAATTAATGGAGGCACTGGTTAAAGAAGCACTGCAGGATCATCTAGACACGACTTCAGTTATAGCTTGGACACAGCATGGTTTTGTTAAGGGGAAGTCTTGCCTGACCAATTTGATTCGATACTATGATGCAGTCACAAAAGAACTGGATGCAGGGAATAACTTTGATATTATATATTTGGATCTTAGAAAGGCTTTTGATACTGTTGCACATGGAAGACTGCTGCACAAATTGGAGCAGTTGTGCATTGGAGGCAAATTGCTGCTATGGATAAAGGCGTTATTGAGGGGGAGAAGACAGAGAGTGGTAATCAATGGACACTGCTCAACGTGGACTAATGTTATTAGTGGAGTCCCTCAGGGTTCAGGGGTTGGGTCCATTGTTGTTTTCTGTATTTATAAATGATATTGATGATGGTATATCAAGCTTAATGTCCAAGTTTGTAGACGATTCACAGGTTGGCAGGGTTGTTAAGGACACTACTGATGCTATGCTGCTGCAACAGGATCTGGAAAGGTTGAGCAGATGGGCTGAGAGGTGGCAAATGAAGTTTAACATTGACAAATGTAAAGTATACATATGGGAAACAGCAACCCCAGAGCAACGTATCAATTCTGTGGTACTACACTGACAATGGTAGAGAATGAAAAGGACCTGGGGGTAATTGTGCAGGCAGATATGAAGTTCTCTGAGCAGTGCAGACGGGCTGCAAGAGTAGCTCATGGTGTCTTGTCAATGATATACATGAATTTTTTCTAGAAGGATATGTAGGTGATTATCCCTTGTATAAGGCCATGGTCAGCCACACCTTGAGTACTGTATACAGGTCTAAAGGCCTCATTTCAAGAAGGATTTAGCGATGCTGGAACGAGTACAGAGAAGGGCAACAAGATTAGTGAATGGAACAAAGGGTTGGCCTTACGAAGAGAGGCTTAAGTTTTGCAAATTACAGTGTCTGGAGACTAGGCACTGGCAAGGCAATCTGATAGAAGTGTATAAAGCCTTGAATGGTTTGAGCATGGTCAATGCTGATGGAATTCTGCCTCTTGCTCAGAATAATCACCTGAGAGGGCATAAATTCAAATTGAGGAAAGACAGATGAGGGATAGATGTGCGGAAATTTGTCTTTAGCCAGCGGGTAGTTGGTTAGTGGAACAGACTTCCATCCCTTGTTGTAGAAGTTGATAGCCTAAATAAATTTAAGGCTCAGCTGGACAGATATTTCGAACGAACGGAGGGATGAAGCGGAAGTGTTTTTTTTTTTTTTTTTTTGGCTGATGTTGCATAAGCTTGCTTTCTTGCATCATATGCCTCTACTAATGCTAGTCTGGGAAGAGGAAGTACAATTGGAGTAAGCATGTGAAAGGAAGATGAGTGTTTAGTGAAGTTCAGCGAGGTTCTGTACGGTGTTTTTTCAAGGTTGTTGGAAAGAGGGGTAAAGACATCCTTCTAGACATCATTAAGACTTTCATTTCCCTTGGGAGTACTTAGTATTGGATTGCTGGAAGTCTTATGATTTCCTAGGGGACAAAGGTTTTCAACATATCTCCGTGAACCACTTGCTTCATTTCGGTGATCCTGAAATGGGTAAGAATAGCAACAGTATTGACGGTTTGTGCAGTGCTATTAAGAGACAAGTGCCGTGCTGGCCGGCAAGAAATAGGTTTGACCCTTACCTTACTTAATATATGTAGCATAGGAGTCACACACTGTACTAACATCAAGCAATTTTTCACACAGTGAATGGCGTTTTTGAACCGACAGACTGTGACTAGCCACCATGATTGCAATGTAGGCTGGCAACATCAGTTTAGTGTGTTTACTCCATTTTTCGCTTAGCTTTCTTAAATGAGGTAGGTTACATTAAATCAGGTTAGGTTATGCCACTATTCGGGAGGGATTTTAACTAGCTTCCATTTCCAAAGATGTTTAGTTTTCTTAACTGGGTTGGGTTATGTTAGATCAGATTATGTTATGCCACTTTATGGGAGGAATTCCAACTAGCTTCCATTTCCAAGGGTGGGTGCCTAAGGTTTACCTCCTTCCCTTTTCAGGTAAATCTTTGGCACCTCAGAAAAACCACCTATTCAAAAAGTGCAATGTAACCGAGGGGAAAAGTGTGGGAAAGCAATGGGTAGGAGGAGCTAGGCGTGCCAATCACTGCTGCATAGCACACTCGGCACGACCAATCAAAAGGGGCATTTATACTAAAGGTGTTAACCTTTAGTATAAATGCCCCAGTAAAAATATCACCTTCATTCAGTTTACTAACTCAAATTCATTCATTTTTGTAATTTAAATTATAGGAAAAGATTTAAACTAGACTGGAGGAAGTTTTCTTTTAACCAGCAAGTCGTTGATTTCTGGAACAAGCTGCCTCTGCAGGTGGTTGAGATTAGTAGTTTGAAGAAATTTAAGGTCAACTGGATAGTTCCCTGTGTCAGGAGGGTAGCACATAATTAGTCTATTTTCTTACCTACTTTTTTTTTTTTTTTTGACTGGTGCTGCAAAAGCCATGACTTTCTTGCTAATATGACTATATGGCTAATACTAATTTAAAAAGATACTAGCGGCTTAGGCAAAACCACAAATAATAGTATTTATCTCTCAAACCCAGGACAACTTGAGAGATAAATACTATTATTTTTGGTGACTATTATTTATCTATTAATGGCAGGTACTCAGGTGCACTTGATCTTCAATGAGAGCAGAAAGTCTCTCCATGATCGAAATCAAATGCAGGATTTGGTCATATGCAAGACTTCTAATAAGTTTACTCTCTCTCTCTCTCTCTCTCTCTCTCATATACTATAATAAATATTACATAATACAGCATAATACGATATCTTTGCCCTTCATGATGAATTGCAAAGAGAAAATAAGAGGCTGCTGACTTACTAGCATTTTCTAACGTGATTTTGGTATTAACCTTTACAAGCTGGCAAGCAATATCAATAGTTCCCTCAACTTTTGCATTTATTAAGGTGGATATTTTTCATTATTAGCCATATGATGCAACGAAGCCTGAGGCTTATGCTGTACCAGCCAAAAAAATTTCTGAGTTACCCTGAGAGAGAGAGAAATAGAAGGGAATCACCAAGAAAGAGAAGAATGATGATATCCATCTTGGGTTTGGTTGGTTGGTTTTTTTTTAGGGGCATTAGCAACTAATGCCATATTGCTCCGGGGATATGTGGTGGTCATTGCCTGACCTTTCCACATCCTCCATATTTGGTGGTCACGAGCTTGAACCTCAGTCTAATCAAGAAGCGTGTGCTACGCACTGCTGCTCATATCCAGCTTTGGATCCCTGTGTGTGCCAAGTCCATACTCAACAGATGTTAGCATTAGCATTAGTAGAGGTATATGATGCAAGAAAGCAAGCTTATTCAGCATCAGCCAATAAAAAAAAAAAAAAAAAAAAAACAACCACTACTCCCATTTCACCCCTCCATTTGTTCGAAATACCTGTCCAGCTGAGCCTTAAATTTATTTAGGCTATCAACTTCAACAACAAGCGATGGAAGTCTATTCCACAAACCAACTGCCCGCTGGCTAAAGGCAAATTTCCGCACATCTATCCGACATCTGTCCTTCCTCAATTTGAATTTATGCCCTCTCAGGTGATTATTCTGAGCAAGAGGAAGAATCCCATCGGCATTGAGCATGCTCAAGCCATTCAAAGCCTTATACGCCTCTATCAGATCACCTTGCCGATGCCTAGTCTCCAGGCTCTGTAGTTTGCAAAACTTAAGCCTTTCTTCGTAAGAGCAACCCTTTGTTCCATTCACTAATCTTGTTGCCCTTCTCTGTACTCGTTCCAGCAGCTCTACATCCTTCTTGAAATGAGGCCTCCAGACCTGTATACAGTACTCAAGGTGTGGCCTGACCAATGCCTTATACAAGGGAATAATCACATCCCTGTCCCTGCTAGAAAAATTCCTGTATATCATTGACAAGACACCATGAGCTACTCTTGCAGCTCGTCTGCACTGCTCAGAGAACTTCATATCTGCCTGCACAATTACCCCCAGGTCCTTTTCATTCTCTACCACTGTCAGCGTAGTACCACAGAGTTGATACGTTGATCTGGGGTTACTGTTTCCCCAGATGTGATCCCCTGGGGTTAATTTTTTTGATTTTACTTCAACCTCTGCAGTTCTAATAGTATTGGGAATAGTTTAACCCACAAACTATTCCAACTTTTCAACCTGAATATGCATATCAGCATGTGAAAAAATTTGTACAAAAATAATGTGATCAAAAGATCATGTATAATTATCACTTAATGTGAAGATCTGACAAAGTAAAATTCATATGCTTATTAAGCAGTTCCTGTGCAACTGTGACAATTGAATAATAAATACTAACATAATACAGTACTGTGATAATGTTAATATGTAATAATAATATTACTGTATTATGTAGTAGTTAGTGAGTGAGAGGGAAAGATTAAAGTTATTAGAGCAATATTTAATTATCATAAACAATGACTAATTATTATTATAATTACAATTAAGAGCTTTCATAAAGGTATCAGTTACTATAAAATGATACTTGGGAATGCATAAATTTCTTCATCTAAATTAATGGCAAATGACTTTTCATTTACGAATTTTCACACAACTAAGTAATTTTCAGGCATGCATACATTTCGTACATGGAGATAGGAGTACTAGTAGCAACCATGCCCTTTAACTATCTTAGATGATCAATTGCATCTGAATAATCATTAAAAAAAAAAACTTTCCAAACTATTTATATATTATCCCTACAACATATTAGAGACTTAACGCAATAATAAACTTACCACAGCTCCTAAATACGCAAGATTAGGTTTGTCTTCATGTTGAACCGCAAAGTGAAAATAAGAGGCTGCAGATTTACCGGCATTTTCTAATGTGATTTTGGTATTAACCTTAACAAGCTGGGAAGCAATATCAATAGTTCTCTCAACTTTTGTATTTATTAAGGTGGAACTAATCACATCTTTTTCAGCTACACCACCATAGTTCAAAAAACATGTAACTACAAAAACTGCATTTATTATGAACATTTTAAATCACAAAATTAACACTAAAAACATAAAGCTATCCTCAACACGGCATCAACAGCGATTACGGCAAATTGAATGAGAGAATGATGACGTTGCGCATCAACAACACGCCGTTCAGTGAGAAATCCGTACCCCACCCACCAGTTGCTTTAAGATGTTACTAGGAAATGAAAAAAAGAGTAATCGAAAGAATAGTAACCAAATAATAATAATTATTATTATTTATTATTAATAGCCATATGGTGCAAGGAAGCCTGAGGCTTATGCTGCACCAGGAAAAAAAAAAATTCCGGAGTTACCCTGAGAGAGAGTCAAAAGTAGAAGGGAATCACCAAGAAAGAGAAGAATGATGATATCCAGTTCAGGACTTTATTATTATTAGCTATTTGGTGCAAGAAAGCCTGAGGCTTAAGCTGCACCATCCAAAAAAAAAAAAAAAGAATTCTCGAGTAACCCTGAGAGAGAGAGAGAGAGAGAGAGAGAGAGAGAGAGAGAGAGAGAGAGAGAGAGAGTCAAAAGTAGAAGGGAATAACCAAAAAAGAGAAGTATGATGATATCTAGCTCAGGACCCTGGGTGTTCCAAGCCCATACTCACCAGATGTGAGTATGGGCTTGATTCCGACCTAATACCAAATTAACCCCAAGGGCTAATTTGGTATTAGGTCGGAATCTCACTTATTGTGTCTAAGATTCCTGGGACTGGCTGTGTTTATTATTCCAGTGATGAAAGTGAAGGAAGAGAACTGAACATGAGGTAACGCCAAATCAGGCTGCCATTTAGAATCTAAAGCTAGTGATTCAGGTGTTATTTACACATGTGACCTGTATATTATTATTGTTCTTGTTGCACTTATATTATTTCTCTCTGATTGAGGGATTCCACTCCGTGACGGAATCCCTCAATCAGAGAGAAACAAGTACTGCTAACAAGTACACAGAGTGGTAGTAATATCTGGTGTTACTGTTGGTCGAGGAACTCTGACTGTCCAACAGCTGTTCAGGAATGCGACTTTCTTGTAGGTATTCTCTGGGAGATCTATTCCTGCTAGGCTGTTATGTCGGGCCTTTGGCATCATACCGTTGGTTGACACGATGATCAGGATGGTTGTTACTTTTTGCATATGCCACATCTCCTAGACCCCATGTCTTAGGTTCATGTAATTCCTAATTTTTTTCTCATGGGTTTTCAGGACATTGCTAGTGTTGGGCACCGCTATGTCAATCACATAGGTAGCCTTTTCCATCTTGTGCACAAGGATTATGTCCGGTCTGTTGTGCGGGATGGTCTTATCCGTTATTCTGGCGCGGACTCAGTACAGTTTGTGGGTTGGGATCTCTAGTACTGCCTCGGGTTCGTACTTCTAGTAAGCTACACTTTCTTTGGTCAACTGGAATTTCCTCGCTAGCTTCTGATGTGTTATCCTGGCTACCTATTATAATTCGTGTATTAAGAATTGGCAAATAAAGGAACCACTAGGTGGCAGTGATCACAGTGTACTGATGTGGGATTTACTTAAAGACTTAATTACCATCAGGGGTAAAGGAAAGGGTTTTTGCTTCCGTAAAGGTGAGTACAGTGGTCTCAGAAAGTTTTTAAATTCTGTACAGTGGGTTCAACTGACGATGTTACCAACAGTAAATTCTAAGTGGGAAGCATTCAAGGAATTAATCGTGGATGCTACTAAAAGTTTCATACCTATTAAGAAATATTGTTCAAGGTTTAGGCCTAAATGGTTATCAAATGAACTAATGAGACTCGTAACAGAGAAGAAAAATGCATGGAATGCATATAAATTATCAAGCGACTCAGAAGCCTATGGCAGATATAAGCTAGTCTGTAATCAGGTCACAAAGGAAGTTAGGTTGGCATCATTTACCTTGGCAAATGATGCTAAGAAAACCAGCAAGGATTTCTTTACTTATATAAACTCTAAAAGGATGAGGATGAATCTGATTGGTCCACTTCACATCGATGGTTCGACTGTTGATCATGCTGAGATAGCAAACAAACTGAATGAATATTTTGCACCTACATTCACACATGAAGAATTATTAAGGTTTGAAAATGGCAGAAGGCTATCAAATTGTAGCAGGATACTTAATGATTTTATAATAACTGAGAGCAAAGTGGAGGAGAAATTGTTGAAGTTAAACATAAGAAAGGCCCCTGGGGTGGATGGGATCTATCCAGTTATATTAAAGGAGGTGGCAAAGCAACTAAGCAAACCCTTAACCATAAGTATGAGAGCATCCTTGGACTAAGGGGAGGTTCCCACAGCCTGGAGATTTGCAAATCTGCACGTGTAGCACAGTGGTATCGTCACCGTCCTCCCCACACCGGGTGGAAGAGGCCTAGGTTCGAATCCCGTCAATGACGCGAGGAACTTTAATGGGCTTTTTTCATTCCTTGGCTGAGTTAGTTGGTCTCAGGCGTAGATAGAAAGATTTTTGTCCCCAGTAACTGGGGTTTTTTCGTACACAAAACAGGCAAATCAGCCATAGAACATACGCAATTTACAGACACAAATACGGGTTAATGTATTTAATTACGGATAACACTAAAATAATAATTTGATTTTTTTTTTTTTTTTGATAAATGTATCCCGAATTCACAAAGGGGGATCGAAGGGTGACACGAGTAATTACAGACAAGTTAGTTTAACTTCTGTTCCAGGTAAAATAATGGAGTCACTGGTTAAAGATGCATCATCAAGGGTCATCAAGACAAGACGGCAGCATTAATTCAGACACAGCATGGGTTTGTTAAGGGAAAGTCTTGTCTGACAAATTTGATAGGATATTATGGTGTGGTTACAGAGGAACTGGATGCAAAAAATAATAATTTTCATATCATATATTTGGATTTCAGGAAAACTTTTGACACTGTTGCGCATGGAAGACTTGTACAAATTGGAGCAGAATGGTATTAAGGGTAAGTTGCTACAATGGATAAAAGGATGGTTAAGTGGGAGAAGACAGAGGGTGGTAATTAATGGGAGCTACTCTTCGAGGACTAATGTTATTTTTTATTTATTTATTTATTTTTTTTTTTTTTTTGTAGTTGTTGGTGCTTCGGCTTCTGTGGCCATAGTGCACCTCCCAAGGTTTTTGCAGTACTTTGATTCAAGCCCGAGGCGGGATTCGAACCCGCGACCTTTGGGTTGCCTGGCAGGCACTTTACCCACCTACAAATGTAGCTAGCCCGGTCGGCACTAATGTTATTAGTGGAGTCCCACAGGGTTCGGTGTTGGGTCCACTGTTGTTTTGTATATTTATCAATGATATTGATGAAGGTATATCAGGCTTAATGTCGAAGTTTGCAGATGATACAAAGGTTGGCAGGGTTGTTAATGACAGCAATGGCAGTGTGCTAGTGCAACAAGATCTAGATAATTTGGGCAGATGGGCTAAGAAGTGGAAACTGAAGTTTAACCTTGACAAATGCAAAGTACTGCATATGGATAGAAGTAGCCAAAGAGAACATACCAACTGTGTGGTACTACACTTAAGGTGGTAGAAAATGAAAAAAGACCTGCGAGTAATTGTGCAGTCAGATATGAAGTTTTCTGAGCAATGCAGACAGGCTGCCAAGGCTGGTTATGGGGTTTTGTCAATGATATATAGGGATTTTGCTAGCAGGGAAAAGGACGTGATTGTCCCTCTGTATAAGGCAATGGTCAGGCCACGCCTTGAGTACTGCGTACAGGTCTGGACGCCTCATTTTAGGAAGGATGTAGATTTGCTTGAGCGTGTACAGAGAAAGGCTACAAGATTGGTGAGGGGAATGAAGGGATCCTCTTACCAAGAGAGGCCTAAGTTCTGCAAATTGCAGTGGCTGGAGACTAGGAACCTGCGCGGTGATCTGATTGAGGTGTATAAGACCTTGAATAGGTTGAGCATGCTGAATTCTGATGGGATCCTTCCACTTGTTCGGATTACGAACCTAAAGGGGTATAAATTCAAATTAAGAAAGGGCAGATATGGAATAGATGTGCGGAAATTTGCATTCAGCCAGCAGGTGGTTAATTGCTGGAACAAACTTCCATCTGTCGTTGTAGAAGTTGATAGGTTGAATAAATTTGGCTGATGCTGTATAAGCTCATACACTTGCTTTCTCACTCCGTGGCTGAGTTAGTTGGTCTTAGGCGTAGATAGCAAGGTTTTTCTCCCCAGTAACTGGGTTTTTTTCCAGCAAAACAGGCAAATCAACCATAGAACATACGCAATTTACAGACACAAATACGGGTTAATGTATTTAATTACGAGCAACCCTAAAATAATAATAATAAATAATAATTCACTTGCTTTCTTGCATCACATGCCACTACTACTACTACTACTACTACTACCTGGTCGTGTCTATGAGTGTACTGAGTCTAAGTGATCACCTTGCATCCTGCGGTGATGTGTTGGATCGTTTCTGAGGCCAGGTGGCATCGTCGAAATTTGTCATCGAACACTATGGGCTCTTTGGCTATGTATTTTCTATAGATTCTGGTGTTGATTACCTGGTCTCCGATGGCGAGTATGAATCCTTCAGTCTCGGAGGAAGAGTGTCCCGCTTGTGAGCCATGCATTGGAAGCAATTTTATCTATGTGATCTTGGTAGAGATCATTGTAGTGTCTGCCATGGAGTGTCGTCTTTGCCCATCTTTCTGGCTTCGTTTTTTTGTGCTGTCTGGGTCGGAGGGGGCTCCTCGCTTGGGTTGAGTGGGATAATGGAGTGGTGCGGTGTTGTTCTCGAAGTAATCCTACAGGTTCACTATCGCTGTTTTGTGTTGCTCTATAAGGTGTATCAGGCCCCTTCCTCCCTCTTTCCGAGATATTGTTAGTCTCTCCACTGCTGATTTCTGGTGGTGTTGGCGGCTCTTGGTCAACATTGTTTTTGTCTTTCGCATTATATCATCTAGCTCGGTATAGTCCAATCTATAAGCCCAAAGGAGTATGTTAGTACCTGAGCTGCATAGGTGTTTATAGCTTTAACTGTGTTACCTCCGTTCAATTTTGCTTTCAGCAGGTGTCTGAGTCTCTGATGATATTTTTCAGTCACGCATTTCTTGATTTCCTTGTGCTCTAGCTTCTCATCCTACATTATCCTTAGGTATTTGTGGGTCTCTTCTATTGTCATGGCTTCGATCTCTTTACCAGTAATCAGCTGGTAGTTTCGGCCAACTAATTGTCCGTGGTGCAGTGAATGGGACTTGCATTTGTCTAGGCCAAATTCCCTCCTAATATCACTTCTGAATTCTTCGGTGATCCGGAGTAGTTGCTGGAGTTGCTTCTCGGTTGTCGGCGGCAACGTAGAGTTTGATGTCACCCATGTACATCAGTTGGGTGAAGTTTTACAGGTTCTTTCTTCCTTTTTTGAGGTTATATCCATACTTGCTGCCGTTAAGCACGGTGGATAGCGGGTTGAGTATTAGTCAGTGGGCTCAGCGCATTTCCCCGAAATATTCCTCTCGTGATGGGGATTGGTCTGTTATGATGTTCTCGACCATAATGGTGGTACTCCATTTTGCCATTTTTGCTCCTAGGAAGTTTGTCACAATCTTCGGGATCTCTATTAGCCAGCTATAAGGCACGGAGTCGAAGGCCTTGCGGTAATAGTTGTAAGTCGTATTTAGGTTGCGGTGCTTCTTGTCCGCTTGCTCCATAACTGCAGCATCTACGGTTAATTGCTCCTTACATCCTTTGCTCCTCTGCATGCATCCTTTCTCTTGTTCGGCCATTACGTTCTGACTCTCTAGGTGGACTGAAATCTTCTTGGTAATGCAGCTGGTCAGGATCTTGTACATTGTTGGGAAGCAGGTGATTGGCCTATATTTCGCTGAGTTTCTTGTGTCTTTGTCTTTAGGCTTCAGATATGTGATTCCTTAAGTGAGAAACTTCGGGATTGTCTCTGAGTGGTTAATCATTCGGCTGAACTGCTCTGCCAGGTGTTTGTGTGTCAAAGCGAGTATCTTGTACCAGTAGTTGAGGACGTTATCTATTCCTGGAGTTCGCCATTTGTGAGAGTTCTTGATCGTCTGTTTTACTTCTTCTTCTCGAATCTCTCACCCTCTCATTTATTGTATGTCCTTGGTTTTCTTGAGTTCTAGTCAAATTCAAGGGGCTCGGCTGTTATGTCTTACTTCCCTGCTCTAATATTTCCCCAGAACTTCTCAATCGTCTTCTACTCGGTTGGTCGGCTCCCTTCTTTCTCGTCTTCTCCGAGACTCCTGCAGAAGCCTCTTTGGTTCTCATCGAAGATTCGGTTATTTGCTTTTCTCTGGGAGCTCTGTTTTCATCGGCCTAATCTCTTTCTGAGTGCAAGGAGGTTCTGGTTCATTGTGTCCAAGTACTTTCCTATTCTCTGATTTTTTGTCTCATGTTTGCTGTGGACACCGTCTCTCTTGAAGATGCTCTTCACTTTTCCCATTAATTTCTTACTCCTATTTCCCCGTTGGTACTGGGTCAATTGGCCTATCTCGACTCTTAATTCTTCTATCTTCTTCTGAAGACTTGTTTTCCAAGCTGGCTGTTCCTTCTGTTTTCAAATTTAATGGTTACGGTTCTTCTGCTGCTGATCTCTCGTTTCTCTTCCATTAATCCTCGTGGGTGCTACTGCAGCACAATACACGGCTGTGTGGATGGCTTCCAGTGTTGCACCCTTGCTGTCGTGGTTATGTGGTATTATGTGCCAATGGAGGTGGTCTGTGACTCTGCACAAGGTTCTATTCGGCATCTGCTTCGGTATCACCTGAGTATTTGTGGGGTCCATTCCTTTGAATTCTGTTAGGGAGTTCTTCCACTCGTCCTCTATCCTGGATATCATGACCTCGTCTGTTTCCACTTCAGCTGCTGCGTGTTGTACTTCTTGCTCTTCCTCCTCTAGTTCGGTGGTGGTATGTTCTTCTTCCTCTGGTACTGTATTCTTTATCCTTTGTAGTTGATCGCTCACGTCTTGCTTGATTTTTTCCAAGATTGCAGGAGCTATCAAGTTCTTTGTGACGATGGTCCTTCTTTGGTCCGCTATTCACTGTTCGGTGTCCTGAATATCCGGGAATCGTTCCGGCCACTTGGTATGTAGTCTCGCCCTTTAAGTTCTCATATCGGTCTCCAGTTTCGTTATTTCGTAGTATGCTTGCGTGATGTACATATTCATTTCGATGCTCCACTTCATGCGGTGACGTTTTCTCCCTTCCTGGATGGCCACTAGCGGTGTTGCGCAGAAAGCACTTCCAGTTGGTGGGGCTGGATGGTCTTATTATTATTATTATTATTATTGTTGTTGTTGTTGTTGTTGTTGCTCTTATATTATTTCTCCCTGACTGGGGGATTCCACTCTGTCACGGGTACTGCTACCAAGTACACAGGGTGGTTGTAATGACTGGTGTTATTGTCGATCGAGGAAATCTCTGACTATCCTACAGGTGTTCAGGATTGCGACTTTCTGGAGTTCCTGGCAGGTATTCTCTGGGAAACCTATTGCTTCTAGGCTGCTAGAAGTAGAGTCTTTGGTACCATACCGGTGGTTGACACGATGATTGGGATGGTTGATACTTCTTCCATATGCCACATCTCGTTGATTATTATTATTATTATTATTATTATTATTATTATTATTATTATTATTATCCATACGGTGAAGGGAAGCCTTAGGCTTTTCCTGCACCAGTCAAAAGAAATCCTGAGAGAGAGAGAGAGAGAGAGAAAACAAGAATTTTTTTTTTTTTTTTGGCTGATTCTGCGTTAGCTTGCTTTCTTGCATCATATGCCTTTATTAATGCTAATAGAAGGGAATCACCAAGAAAGAGAAGAATGATGATACCCCGTTCCAGACCCTAGGTGTGCCAAACACATACTCACCAGATGTGAGCCCCTGGGGTTATGCAGAACTTTGGTGAAGTTCGACCATTCAAGTAAGCCAAGTCTGCCACTTCTTCTGCTAGTGGACGGAGGCAGTGCTTCTGAGAGTCAGTGTAGTTCCCCCAAGAGAATGTCTTCGCAGTAGCACAGTGATTATAATCCCAGTCATCCGAGAGGCGGGCCGTCCCAAGGGTACAAGGGGTGCACAGCACCCGGGCGCCAACGTTCAAGGCGCCCCTGAAAACCTGAAACTTACATACACATATTAATTAGATAGTATGAATCAGAGCTGTAATACTCAATATGTTCTACGTTGATAATGATATTAGTAAATTAATAAGAGGAGTTTACCTCAATATAGTACGTGGAACACTTCCGTATGATACCCTCCAGAAATTAAAACGGAAAAACGAAAAAATCGACAACTTACCGGTACATTAAAGTAAAATATAAATAATTAAAGTAAATTATAAATAATTAAATAATCAATTTAACACAATTCAAAATCAATTCAAAACAATTAAAATTCAAATTAACGCAATTAAAAGAAGCTAACGAAAATATTCAAAACGATTCAAAAATCGTTTTGAATATTTTCGTTAGCTTCTTTTAATTGCGTTAATTTGAATTTTAATTGTTTTGAATTGGTTTTGAATTGTGTTAAATTGATTATTTAATTATTTATAATTTACTTTAATTATTTATATTTTACTTTAATGTACCGGTAAGTTGTCGATTTTTTCGTTTTTTCCGTTTTAATTTCTGGAGGGTATCATACGGAAGTGTTCCACGTACTATATTGAGGTAAACTCCTCTTATTAATTTACTAATACACATATTAAAAAAATTTTAAAGGGGGCACTAAATTTCCATTAGCACCCGAGCACAAAATTGCGATTGTCACGCGGCGCCACATATTCTAAGAACACCCCTGAGTCCTTCCAATAAAAGGTGCAAAAAGCCGAGTTCAATTCCCGTCAATAATGAGAGCAACTTTTATGTCTTTTTTTTTCAAGCTGTCAGTGAGTTAGAATGTATCAAGCGAGGATCGCTAGGGTACCCACCCCCACACAGAAACTTGGAATTTTCGTCCAGAAAAACAGGTAAACCGACCAGAGCAGACAAGTAAATCACAGTCATAATACACACGGGTAGACGAGGTAATTTTGGAGTGAACCTATTATAACTGGAAGACTGTTACAAAAATTGAAGCAATGTGGCATTGTAGGAAAATTGCTGCTATGGAAAAAAGGATGGTTGAGCGGAAGGAGAGAGAGAGAGAGAGTGGTAATCAACGGACACTGCTCTTCGTGGACTAATATTATTAGTGGAGTTCCTCAAGGTTCAGTGTTGGGTCCATTGATCTTTTCTGTATTTATTAATGATATTGGTGATGCTATATCAGGCTTAATGTCCAAGTTTGCAAACAATACGAAGATCGGCAGGGTTTTTAATGGCAGTACGCTGCTGCAAGAGGATCTAGAAAAGTTGAGCAGGTGGGCTAAGAGGTGGTAACTGAAGTTTAACATTGACAAAAGTAAAGGAATGCATATGGGAAGCAATAACCCAGAATAACGTATCAACTGTAGGTACTACACTGACAGTTGTAGAGAGTGAAAAGGACCTGGGGGGTAATTGTGCAGGCAGATATGAAATTTTCTGAGCAGTGCGGACGGTCTGAAAGAGTAGCTCATAGTGTCAATGATATACAGGATTTTTTCTAGCAGGGATAAGGAGGTGATTATCCCCTTGTATAAGGCAATGGTCAGGCCACACCTTCAGTACAGTATACAGGTCTGGAGGCTTCATTTTAAGAAGGATGGAGAGCTGTTGGAACGCGTACCGAGAAGGGTAACAAGATTAGTGAATGGAACAAAGGGTTGATTTTACGAAGAAAGGCTTAAGTTTTGCAAATTGCAATGTCTGGAGACTAGGCACCTGCGTGGTGATCTGATTGAGGTGAAAAAAAATATATCTTGAATGGTTTGAGCATGCTCAATGCTGATGGGATTCTACCTCTTGCTCAGAATAATCGCCTGAGAGGGCATAGATTCAAATTGAGGAAAGACAGTTGTAGGATAGATGTGCGGAAGTTTGCCTTTAGTCAACGGGTGGTTAATTGCTGGAACAAACTTCCATCTGTCATTGTAGAAGTTGATAGCCTAAATAAATTCAGGGCAGAACTAGACAAACATTTGGAGTGAGTCGATGGGTGAAATGAGAAGGTTTTTTTTTTTTTTTTTGGCTGATGCTATATAAGCTTGCTTTCTTGAATCATGTACCTTTACTAATGCTAATTATAATGCTAATGACAGTTTCAAGACAGTCTTAGGAAATCTGCCCCTTCCTTACTAGATACCTCCCTTTTCAAGGACTTATGGCGGTGGTTCAGGTTCCCCTACACAATGTCAGAAATCGGTGAAACTTCCCGTTTTCCTCCTCAACAGGTATATATTAATATACCTGTATTTCTCATCACTGTTCATAGTATTTTTGCTTAATGCAAAAATAAGCTCTGTTTCATTGCCAGTTCCTGAGGAGCACAGGAGGGGAAACACTGCACTTGGAGATTTCGGTGCAAGAAATGGTGATCAGTCCGGATCACCTTTTAAAATTTTTTTAAAAATGTCTGGATTCTAGCTTCTTTACACAAATTTGGAATGCATCGCTCTTAAATTAAATTTAAATTATGATATTAGGGTCCGCTTTAAATGATTACATTTACACATATTTATTTTGTCTGTAATTTGCGTGTGTTCTCTGGTCGATTTGCCTGTTTGCTGGACGAAAAAAATCCCAGTTTCTAGGGAGAAACTTTGCTATCTACGTCTGAGACCGATTAACTCAGCCACGGAGTAAAAAAAGCTCACTAAGGTTCTCGCATCATCGACCGGATTCGAACCTGGGCCTTTTCCACGCGGTGTGGGGAGAACGGTGACGATACCACTGTGCTACCGCAGACACATTGCATAGGGGATACTATGGAATGGAGATTGGTAACATATCGTCAATTCATAAAGGGGGTTCAAAAGGCAACATCAGTAAGTAGAGACCTGTTAGCTTAACTTCTGTTGTAAGGAAAATAATGAATTATTGATTACAGAAGTAATGCAGGACCATTTGAACAGACATGCAATTATACTGCAATCACAGCATGGATTTGTTAAAGATCGGTCCTGTCTAACCAATCTGATAGGCTACTCTGATGCATGACCAAGGAACTGGATGCAAAAATTAATTTTGACATCAAATACTTGATTTCAGGAATGCTTTTCATACTGTTGCACATAAAATACTGCTGTAAAAACTGGAGCCATGTAGCATGAAGGGCAACTTATCCTATGAATAATGGTATGGTAAAGTGAAAGAAAAAAGAGAGTGGTTATCAAGGCACTGCTTTTTGTGGACTAATGTTATTAGTGAACTTACCCAGGGTTCAGTCCTGAGACCATTGTTTTCAATATTTACCTTCATCAATATTTTCAATATTGACGAAGGTACATCATGTGTAATTTTGTTGATGATACAAAAGTTGGCAGGGTCGTTATCGACAGTCATCAGGGTGAGAAACAGGAAGAAGATCTACGAAAATTTGGCAAATGGGCTGAGAAATGGCAGTTGAAATTTAACATTGACAAATTCAAGGTACTGCAAATGAGTAGCACTAACCCAAGAGAAAATTATAAACTGTGTGGTACGATACTCACGCTAGTGGAGAATGAAAAAACTCAGGGGGTAACTGCATTAGCATTAGTAAAGGCACATTATGCAAAAAAAGCAAGTTTATATAGAATAAGCCAAAAAAAAAAAAAAAAAAACCTTCTCATTTCACCCATCCACTAACTCCAAATGGTTGTCCAGTTCTACCTAGAATCTATTTAAGCTATCGACTTCTACAATGGCAGATGGAAGTTTGTTCCAGCAATCAACCACACGCTGGCTACAGGCAAACTTCTGCACATCTATCCTACAACCTTTGCCAAAGATTTCTCATAATCTGCTTTCACTTGCCTAATCTAGTGAGTACGGGCTTGCACACCCAGGGTCCTGAGCTGGATATCAACATTCTTCTCTTCTTCTCTTGGTGATTCCCTTCTACTACTTTTCTTTCTCACTCAGGGTAATTCAGAATTTTTTTTTTTTTTTTTTTTGGCTGGTGCAGAATAAGCCTCATGGCTTCCTTGCACCATATGGCTAATAATAATAATAATAATAATAATAATAATAATAATTTCCTTTTTGAGTTGATTACAGACTAGCTTACATCTGCCATAGGCTTCTGTGTTGCCTCATAATTTATATGCATCCCATGCATTTTTGTTCTCTGCCACAAGTCTCATTAGTTCATTTGACAACCATTTAGGGCTCAACCTTGAAAAATATTGAACAATTTTTCACTGTTGAAAAAAAAGCCGTGAATTAGGGTTGAATTTGAAAGTGTCTGCAATTCTGCCCAGACAGGATAGGAGGGAGTATATGATGAGAGCCCTGTCGATCAATTCGGCCCTGGAAGGATTGTGCAAGGCTCAAGGAGTAGAATTTTTTCAGCGTGGTCTGTACTTGTTAACAGGAGAGACTGCTTCTACAGGGATGGGATACACTTAAATAGAAAAGGTGCAAGAATGTTTGCTGATGCTATCGAGGCAGTGTTAGATGGGTCGGAAAACTGCTAGATTGGGGGGATACAAGGACTAATAGATTAACAGTAGCTAATGGCAGAGGTGAAAGTGATTCTTGCACTGCTTCTATTGGAATGAGCCGCAGCCTGGAAAATAAGATGCAGGATAGTTCAGAGACTGCTGGGAATCATTGGGGTACAAATAAACACATGGGTTGTGTTAGGGTAGCTAAGAAAAAGAACAAGTGCATGTATACTTGCGTGTACACCAATGCTAGGAGTTTAGTAAATAAATTTGATGAATTTGAGGTATTGTTCAAAACATCAAAGGCAGATATTGTGGGGATTTCAGAGACGTGGTGTCACACAGATATAAGGAATGCAGAACTGGAATTTGGGGAGTACAATGTCTACAGAAAGGATAGACAGGGTAGGAAGGGAGGAGGGGTTATGCTATTAGTTAAGAAATACATAAAATCCTAGTAAGTGAAGCCAGTCGACATTGCTGGACAGTGCAGTGTCGAGTCAGTTTGGTGTGACGTAAGCATTGGGAGTTCAAAATTGAGAGTAGGAGTGTGCTATAGGCCTAATGACTCTGATGAGTATAATAAGAAACTGTACAGGGAAATATTGTGGGCCAGTAAATCAGAGTCTTATAATGGGAGATTTTAATTTACCAGATATTGACTGCAATTTGGGGGTTGGTCACTCATACACACTAGCAAGGCTTTTGTGGATTTATTGGATGATTGTTTTCTACATCAGCATGTTCGGGAGGCAAATAAAGGGAGTAATACTCTTGATTTGATTATCAGCAGTGATTCTTCATGCATTAAGAATCTGCAGATAAATGACCCACTAGGTGGCAGTGATCACAGTGTGCTGAAGTGGGATTTACTCAAAGACGTAACTACCATTAGGGGTAAAGGGAAGGGTTATTGCTTTCGTAAAGTCGACTACGATGGACTGAGACAGTATTTAAATTCTATACAGTGGGACCAACTGATGATGTTACCAACAGCAAATACAAAATGGGAAGCATTCAAAGAACTTATCTTGAAAGCTACTAGGCTTTACATACCAACTAAGAAATATTGTTCAAGGTTTAGGCCTAAATGGATGTCAGATGAACTGATGAGACATATGGCAGAGAAGAAAAATGCATGGGATACATACAAATTAACACGTGACACAGAAGCCTATGATAGATATAAGTTGATCTCTAACCAAGTTACAAAGGAGGTTAGGCGGGCGAAGGCAGATTACGAGAAATCTTTGGCAAGGGATGCAAAGAAAAACAGCAAAGAGTTCTTTACTTATGTAAACTCTAGAAGGAAGGGGATGAATCAGATTGGTCCACTTGATATCGATGGGTCAACTGTTGATGATCCTGCTCAGATAGCTAACAAACTGATTGAATATTTTGCATCGACATTCACACATGAGGAGTTATTCAGCGAGGGGAATGCCAGAGGTGTATTCAACTCTGGCAGTAAGCTAGAGAATCTTGTAATAACTGAGAGCAAAGTGGAGGAGAAATTGTTGAAGATAAACACAAGAAAGGCACCTGGGGTGGATGGGATCTATCCAGTTATATTAAAGGAGGCAGCAAAGGAAGTAAGCTAACTCTTAGCTATAATTATGCGAGCTTCCTTGGACACAGGGGAAGTACCCATGGACTGGAGATGAGCAAATGTGACCCCAATTCACAAAGGAGGATCAAAGGGCGACACAAATAATTATAGACCTGTTAGTTTAACTTGTGTTCCTCGAAAATTAATGGAGGCACTGGTTAAAGAAGCACTGCAGGATCATCTAGACAAGACTTCAGTTATAGCTCAGACACAGCATGGTTTTGTTAAGGGGAAGTCTTGCCTGACCAATTTCATTGGATACTATGATGCAGTCACAAAAGAACTGGATGCAGGGAATAACTTTGATATTATATACTTGGATCTTAGAAAGGCTTTTGATACTGTTGCACATGGAAGACTGCTGCACAAATTGGAGCAGCCTGGCATTGGGGGCAAATTGCTGCTATGGATAAAGGGATGGTTGAGGGGGAGAAGACAGAAAGTGGTAATCAATGGACACTGCTCATCGTGGACTAATGTTATTAGCGGAGTCCCTCAGGGTTCAGTGTTGGGTCCATTATTGTTTTCTGTATTTATAAATGATATTGATGATGGTATCTCAAGCTTAATGTCCAAGTTTGCAGTCGATACGAAGGTTCGCAGGGTTGTCAAGGACACTACTAACACTATGCTACTGCAACAGGATCTGGAAAGGTTGAGCAGATGGGCTGAGAGGTGGAAAATGACGTTTAACTTTGACAAATGTAAAGTACTACATATGGGAAACAGTAACCCCAGAGCAACGTATCAACTCTTTGGTACTACACTGACAGTGGTAGAGAATGAAAGGGACCTGGGGGTGGTTGTGCAGGCAGATATGTAGTTTTCTGAGTAGTGCAGATGGGCTGCAAGAGTAGCTCATGGTGTATTGTCGATGATATATAGGAATTTTTTAGCAGGGATAAAGAGGTGATTATTCCCTTGTATAAGGCAATGGTCAGGTTACACCTAGAGTACTGTAAAAAGGTCTGGAGGCCTAATTTCAAGAAGGATGTAGAGATGCTGGAACGAGTACAGAGAAGGGCAACAAGATTAGTGAATGGAACAAAGGGGTGCTCTTACGAAGAAAGGCTTAAGTTTTGCAAATTACAGTGTCTGGAGACTAGGTACCTGCGAGGTGATCTGATAGAGGTGTATAAAGCCTTGAATGGTTTGAGCATGCTCAATGCTGATGGGATTCTTCCTCTTGCTCAGAATAATCACCTGAGAGGGCATAAATTCAAATTGAGAAAAGACAGATGTAGGATAGACGTGAGGAAATTTGTCTTTAGCCAGCGGGTGGTTGGTTGGTGGAATAGACTTTCATCCCTTGTCGTGGAAGTTGATAGCCTAAATAAGTTTAAGGCTCAGCTGGACAGGTATTTCGAACGAACAGAGGGGTGAAGTGGAAGTGGTTATTTTTTATTTATTTATTTATTTTAATTAATTAATTTATTTATTTATTTTTATTTTTATTTATTTATTTTTTTATTTTTTGGTTGATGCTGCATAAGCTTGCTTTCTTGCATCAAATGCCTCTACTAATGTAAATAATGCTAATGCTAATGCTAAATATTTCCTAATAGGTATGAAACGTCTAGTAGCTTCCCCGATTAATTCCTTGAAAGCTTCCCACTTATAATTTGCTGTTGATAACATGATCAGTTGGTCTCACTGAACAGAATTTAAAAACTGTCTGAAACAACTGTAGTCACCTTTGCGGAAGCAAAAACTCTTTTCTTTTTTTTCCCCCCTATTGGTTATTATATTTAAGTAAATCCCACATCATTAGACTGTGATCACTGTCACCTAGTGGTTCCTTTATCTGCAAATTCTTAATACACGAATGATCATTGCTGATAACCAGACAAGAGTATTACCCTCTCTGGTTGCCTCTCGAACATGCTGCTGCTGCAGAAAACAATCATCCAATAAATCCACAAAAGTCTTACTAGTGTGTGAGTGACCAACCCACAAGTTCCACTCAATATCTGGGAAGTTAAAATCCCCCACTATAAGACATTCTGATTTACTAGCCCATCTATTTCTCTGTACAATTGTTCATTGTACTCATTCGAGTCATTAGGCCTATTACACACTCCTACTCTTATTTTTGCTTTCCTAGTGCTTATGTCACACCACACTGACTCAACATTGCACTATCCATCTATGTCAACTGGATGCACTTTCTTTGATTCTATGTTTTCCTTAATTGGCAGAATAACCTCTCTTCCCTTCCTATCCTATCTATCCTTTCTGTACAGATTGCACTCCCAAATTCCAATTCTGCATTCCTAATATCTGTGTGACATCACGTCTCTGATGTCCCAACAACCCTTTGTATATGAAGTGTACCTTCCTTTGTCATATTTAAATTTATTCATTAAAAGAAAACTGAGAGAAAATTCGGATAAAAAATTAATGGAATATAAAACAAAAGCGATAATGATGATGAGCGATGAAATCAATAGAATTTACTCTGACATCGGGAAGCAAATTGTACAAAAAAAAAAAAAAAAAAAAATTGCAGATCATACCAAAAGCAGTAATTCCTTAAAGGAAGAGATACATTTTGAATAGAAGTAATGAATAGGTTTATAATCTGTTTGATAATTCAATTAATGAAGAGAAGCGAGCCATATGAACACATTGAAAAAAAGATTTAAATTTATTTTCTGATTTGACACGAAATACTGACATCGGCGAAGATAACACAGATCTCATAATACGTCACTACAACAAGTGCATCGACGACAAACTGGTTAATGAGTGTCGCCAATTCAAAGAGTCTTTAACATTAGTTACTGCACAAGAAAACTTGAAATGCCCTGAAATCATTCAACTCTTATATGAAAGAAACTTGATAAGAGGTTTTTCCAAATTTGACAACGATCCTCAAAATTTACATGAAAGTTGCCATTACCAAGTTTCAAAGTTGGTAATGGCAACTTTTTTAAACTATCAATAATAAAAAAACAAATTTCAATCAATCATGCTAGAAGAAAGACTGAATTATCTTTCTGTTCTCTCTCTCTCTATAGAAAATGATATTACAAAATCGTTGTCATATGTAGAGGCGATCAAAGAGTATGCAGCCAAAAAATCTAGGAAAAAAAGTATTACAGAGGTGTTTTAGCAGTTAATTAATAAAAATATTATGCTATTTTTCGGGATTTTGTGACTTTGGGCGTATTTGTCAACTTTAAATTTATAATTTGTTGTGATTTCTTTTCTCGTTCTAAATAAATATTCACTTTTGTACCTAATTTTACATTCTTTTTCTTAAAGAGGGCCCCAAAAATTGTATAAGCTTCAGGATCTACAAAACCTGGATCCGCCCCTGGGTAACAGGCTTTTGCACGTATATGCTAACGTGCCTTAAAACTAGGAACGTACTGTTAAAATAAAACATCTTTTCATTAATGATAACACCTATTGCCAGCTGGGCGTCCAGTGCTAGAATGGGCTCCGGGGAAACAGCCTCCCCTGGTTGGACCGCCTTTCTTCGTGGGTTGGGGAGGGCTCGGACCTCATTCTGCAGAACTTGGCTTATCTGCTTAACTCTCTCTCCCTACCCTACTCTTCCGACTACTCACCGTATAAAAATTGCGTTTGTCCATGTACGAATTGTGTTCAAAACGTTACCATTTCTGTCTTTTTTTTTTAATAATTCATTTTACTATATTATCAGCCACATAATACCTGAAAAGTTTTCAGCTAATTAATATACAATTAATATTGTTGTAATATGGATTTTAGGAGCATCAGCAACTAAGACCATATTGCTCCGCATATACTGTTTGTAATTTGCGTGTGTTCTATGGTCGATTTTCTGTTTGCTGGACAAAACTCCAGGGGCTCACATCTGGTGAGTATGGGCTTGGTACACCCAGGGTCCTGAGTTGGATATCATCATTCTTCTCTTTCTTGGTGATTCCCTTCTACTCTTGACTCTCTTTCTCTCAGGATAACGCGGGGATTTTTTTTTTTTTTTTTTTTTTGGCTGGTGCAGCATAAGCCTCAGGCTTCCTTGCACCATCTAGATAATAATAATAATAATAATAATAATAATAATACAATACAATACAATTTTATTTATCAAGAGAATTCGTTTACAATAAATGAACTTGTTAAGAAAAGTAAATTTCTTGACAACAAGTTGTAGTTCTTCCTTTACAAGTTTTGTACAAATTTGTTATCTTACAGAAAAGACTATGAAGTCACTACACATAGTATATTCCACACTGTAAACAGAGGTAGTTTATCTGCATATCAATTCTAATCTACTGTGTCATTGAGTATCAAGAATTTTCTTATTAGGAATTTTAATTTGGAGATGGGATAACTTCTCCTGAGCCTGAAATCAATGCTAGCCAACAAGTTGTTTATTACATTCATTGTGTATAATAATAATAATAATAATAATAATAATAATAATAATAATAATAATAATGATGCCACATTACCTTGACAACAATGGTGCAACGGTGGAGGCTAACCACACAGCCGTATACTGTACTGCCATAGCAGCCACTAGGATTAATGGAAAAGAAACAAGAGACCAGCAGCAGAAGAACAGAAAACAGAAGGAACCGCCAGCTTGGGAAAGAAGACTTCAGCAAGATAGATCAGTTGACCCAGTACCAATGGGGCAATAGGAGTAAGAAATTAATTGGAAAGGTGAAGAGCATCCTCAAGAGAGACAGCGTCTACAGCAAACAGGAGACCAGAAATCAGAGAATAGGAGAATACAGGGACACACTGAAGCAGAACCTCCTCGCACTCAACAAGAGACTACACCGATCCAAAGAGAGCTCCCAGAGGAAAATAAACAACCGAATCTTCGATGAGGACCAAAGAGCCTTCTACAGGAAACTTGGTGAAGATGAGAAAGCAGGAAATGGACCACCCGAGAAGAAGACGATCGAGGAGTTCTGGGGAAATATCTGGGGCAGTGAAGTAAAACATAACAGCAGAGCACCCTGGATAGAAGTAGAACGGAAGAAAACGAAGGATATACAAGAGATGAGAGAGTGGAAGATTAGAGAAGAAGAAGAAGAAGAAGTAAAACAGTTGATCAGGAACACCCACAACTGGCTAACCCTGGGAATTGATAACGTCCACAACTATTGGTACAAGAAGCTCACCTGCACAGACAAGAACTTAGCAGGGCAGTTCACTCGATTGATAAGGCGGACTTACTGATGCTTTGAATTAACTGTTACACTAGTGTAGTGTATTGTGTTGCGTGAAGGTTGCTTGCTCGATTGCTATTGTTTTCTTTGTGTTGTAACATTAATTCTTGATATATTTATTTATTGACGTTGTAGTTTTTGACGTAGTTAACTAATCATCAGTTAATAATATTATTGCTTTGAACCGACTATTATAGTTAATTGAAGGCAGAATTCATTGTAAGAAGCTTGGTAAAGGAGGAGGAAAGGAAGAGAAGATTGGAGCTTTCCCCCACTTCCTGCCAGAGTTCCCACATTGTACAATACTGATTTTGTAAAAAAGGCTTCTGAGAAATCGTCTAAGGTTAAAAATATTAAAGCAAGTAGTGTTTTAAGCAGTGGAGGTAGTGATTCAATAAGTACTGTTAGTGTGAATACTAAACCTGGGACATCTGGCAATGCTGATTCTCATATTTAGGTAGGTGGTGTGGAAAATGTAGTTAAAGTTGGCTGCCTGGTTGAACAAGGGGTGCAGTTAGAGGAAGATGATGTCGTAACAGATTTGACAAATGATTTTTCAAATGTTAAGATAATTGATTTTCCGGATATTCAGCCTGATAATATGGTTTCTGATGTACATAGTTTTTTTATTCGGAATCGGGGAGAAGAAGTACAGGCACAAATGTGGGTAAGAGTGAAATAATTGTTGCTAACATATAGGACCAAAGGCAGAGGTACCCTGACGTGTCTACTATTTTTGAGCTTGTAACAAAGTTGAAGAAAAAAGTCATTGACTACATGACTAGTGAAAATAATAAAGTGATTAAAACTGCAACTAATTTCTTACTTGACGTATGGATTGACATGGAGACTGTATCAACAGCATTAGTTATTGACAATGAACGTACGTCTTAAAACAAGGGTAGAGGAGATGGAGGTTCGTGCCAGTTTATTAGATGAATTGTAAGAAAGCAGCCTTTTCTATCTGATGTTGCAGAACAAAAGGGGACTTATGCGGACAAGGTTCGGCCTGGATTCAGCCAGCCTCAATTAGGTGAACAGGTAATATTAAATAAAATCTGTATGGTGGACAGGTAATATTAAATGAAATCTGTATGGTGGATAATAACAAGAAGCTGAGCAAAGTGGTAAGATTAAATAATAAGGTTATTTTCACGGCTGAGGAGTCCTCAGAACAGTATAAGTCAAGCCAGGAAGTTAAAGAGGTTATTGTTAATACATTAAAGGAAAAGTTTCAAGAAATAAAATTTAGAAATCTAAGAGCTATACGAAATAAAGGAGTCTTAGTTGAGACAAATAATGATAAGCATTTGGATAAACTCAGTAAGGCAAAGGTATTTTTTCAAAAGGTTATTAATCAGGATAAAGTAAAGTGACAGAACCCTACCATTTTAGTGTATGATGTACCTAAGGAATTAACTCAGGAAGATATTATTAGGGATTTATATCAGAAAAATCTTCAAGATTATGGATATGAGGAGCAAGAGGTCAAAGAGGGCATTACTTTTAGATTTAGTAACAGTTCCAAGGCAAGGTTTAACAATTGGGTGATTGGAGTAGCTCCTCACATGTTGGAAAATGTGATGTGTAATGACAGGTTGTATTTTGGATATACGTCACACAAATTCGTTTTACAGTTGTGACTAAATGTTTTAAGTGTTTGGGGTATGGCCACTCTATACAACACTGCACACACAAGACCGTGTCGTGTGGTCATTGTGCTCAGGGTGGCCATCTTTTTGTTGATTGCCCAAATAAAAATACAGATCCATGCTGTGTGAACTGCAAGCGCAGAGGTAGAGCTTATGATTACTCATTAAGGAGTAGTAGTTGTCCTGAGTATAAAAAGGCTCTAGAGTTTGCAAGTACGGATTAAAAACTATGTACGGATTAATATAGAATAGAATCTTTAATTGCAGCAATGATAGACATACAATTAGTCCCGTCACGGCATGGTGGTGCCAGGGGTTAACAAAACATATTTACAAAAGAGATACACATGAGAAAAAAAGATAAATCAGATTATTAACAAAGCACAGTTTTACATTTTCAGTTCGACGAGGATACCCTTCCAGTATTTTTTTATTATTGACCACTTCTTGGAGGTCCCCGTCGATGGCTTGCAGTGAGGGCAGCATTTGCTTTGGCAGGAATCTGTCGGTTAGTACTAGCCGGTTACGGTTTGCTAGCAGCTGTGCTGAAGACCGGAGATAAGGGGGAGGAATGCGCCAAGAGCAGTGATCCCAGAAGTTTGGCTCTGTAATTTTACCGGTGGCCATCTTGATGGTGAACAGCAGCCTTCTTTCTGCGATGTAGGACCGGAGCCTGCGTAGTTGAAGAGCTTCTGCTAACTGCGTTGATCTGAGAGCTGGGGGAAGGTGGAGTTTGCTGTTGGCCCATTTTAGAAGCCAGAATTCGGCAGAGAATATTCTTTTGATGTTGGATTCGGCGGGCGAGGCCCATATCTCTGAAGCATACAGTATTGTCGGGTAAAGGATTGATACGATGTATCTTTTTACCAGTTGTGGGTCGGTGGTGTGGAGCAGCTGTTGTTTGGCGACCCAGCGTAGTGAATTCAGCCTCGACTGTATGAGGTTTATGTGATCGTTGAAAGATAGTTTGGAGTCGAAAACGACCCCCAGATCTTTGTGTGTTTGAACACTTGGAACTGAGGAGCCGTTAAGCACAGGCTCCAACGTTGTTGGGCTGCCCTTTAGAGAGTAAGTTATTTGTGCTGATTTTAGGGGGTTGATTTGGAGGTTGAAGGTATTGAGGTAGTCAGCCATGTCCTGCAGTTTGCTAGTGATTTGCTGAGTGATTTCGGCTGCCGAGTTGGATGGCGATATTCTAGTAAGGAGCTTGACATCGTCAGCATATGTGATCCAATTGCACTTATTGGTCACAAATGGCACCATGATTGCTGAGAAGAGAATGCCAGACAGGACCCCCCCTTGAGGTACACCGGCAGTTATGTGGCGCGTGAAGGTCTTTGTTCCGATCTTTAGAACAAGGGTCCTCTTCGATAGGAGAGATTCTAGGAACCAGAGAACATCGCCGCGAAAATTGAAGTAGTTTTCTAAGAGACGTAGGAGATTAGGTATATAGATGGCATCAAATGCGGAATGGATGTCAAGATATATAACTGACAATTCCTGTCTTTGTTCGAAGGCATCTAAGATGTGCAGAGTGGTTGTTACAAGGTTAGTTATAGTTGACCTTCCTGATATCCCATAGTGTATTTGCTGAGGACTGTCACGGAGAATTTGATGGTTGACAGACCGTAGCAATGCTTTCTCCAGAATTTTTAGCAATACAGAGGCGCAAGCGATGGGCCTATGTTGGCTTGGGAGCGTCGATTGTTGGTGCTTAGGAAGGGGCCAGACAGAGTACCTGTTCCACTGGGGTGGAAAGAAATGAACTTCGAGGCATCTGTTGTATAGGTTGAGGAGTGAGTCGATGATGAAGACACTTAAACATTTGATTATGAACTGGGGGATGCCATCGTCACCGGTGGTTGTTGTGAGAGGGAGAGTATTAATGGCCTGCATCAGTTGTTGCTTGGAAATTCGGATCGTAGCTAGACTGTCAGTGAGATGAGAGCGGTTGAGGAGTGGCCGATTAGGTAGAGCTGGAGGTTGATTAGAAAATCTGGCGACGTAGTTGAGCCAGTCAATTGGGTCGATGTTCCTGGAAGAACTAGCCTTTGTTTTGTAGAATGGTTTTCCCCTTTTTATGGTTCTTTCTAGGTGCTTTTTAATTGAAGCTGATTTGTTTCTGTTGAATTCGGCCCTGGCTTTGGAGAATGAAATGCGGTCTTGGACATCGCCGGAAGCTTTCCACTTGGCGTGTAGTAATTGTTTGTAGTGGAAACTTTGGTTGAGCTGTGGAGTCCACCATGCTCTGGAGCGCGGAGTAATGGTGACTGTCTTGGTAGCGGTGTGAAGGGCTATGGTATTGATCCATTTGGTCATTAAATCGATTGCGAGGCTCAGTTCACATCCATCTAAGATGTTCCATGGGACTGTGGATGCGGCTTCAATGCAGAGTGCTGGATTCAGAAATTTTGGGGCGGTGACCTTTTTCACAGATTTGGTTTTGGGGGTATTGAAATATTTTTTGGGTAGAAGAGCTGTAAATATGATTGGTTGGTGGTCTGATTGAAACATATCGGCTGTGGTTTCTTCGACTTGGCATGTTGCCGAGGAATAGACTATGTCCAGTAGGTTTCGGTCTCTCGTTGGCTGGTAGTTAACTTGGAATATTTGGATTGATTGGAGAGATTCTGTGAGACGACTTTTGAGGTGTTGGGTAGATGGCGGAAGATTGAAGTCCCCACATACGATGTGAGTGGCTGCTGGGTGGAGATTATTTATTAACCAGTTAGTGGCTGCATCAATGGCCATCATAGTTGGCGTTGGAGGAAGGTACAGGGATGCGACGTCTATAGTGGTACCTTGATGTTCCAGAGTTATCATTAAGGCTTCCACGTCTTGAGAGATATTTGAGACAGAGTGTATGATGGAGAACTTTGTCGTATTCAAAATTATAGCAACTCCACCCCCTCTGCGGTTATCGCGAGAGGCAGCCAGTACATGAAAGCCTGCAGGAATGGAGCAGCTGATATCTGTCTGGTTCGCCTCTAACCACGTTTCAGCGAGACACAATATGTCTAGTGAGTTTGAGAGTAGAATCTCTTCCAGTGTATTAAGTTTATTTCTTAAGGACCTGATAATCTGGAACATTACGCCGATGGTAGGAGAGGTTGTAATGCTTATCCTCACAGGAGGGAGCCTTGCTTCCCGGCTGTGAACAAGTAGAGGCTCTCGATAATTAGAGATCAGGACAGGGATGAGGCGACCTCGGGTTCTCTCGCGTTGGAGGATGGTATTACCAACCTTGGGCGGAGTTTGTTCCAGTATGTTGGTGTGGGAAGATTCTGGTGCTGGCATCCTTTCTGGCAGGCAATTATACTCGCCAAGTCAGCTGGGACTGCGGTGGGAGTACTTTTGTCGGATCTGAGTAGTCGCTTTAGGTTTCGAGGTTGATTGATAGTGAACAAATGGCCTGATCCTCGTTCCGACAGGCCAAATGGCGACGCTTCCTATCAGGTCTACTTGCTGTCGGCTACAGTCAATTTTGAATGCAGCATATTGTTGACTCCTAGTTTGTAGTTTATGTACAGTTGGCCGTAGATTCAGCTCTTCATATATAACCTGTTTGACTAGTTCAGGGGTTGTGCATGGATCCAGTCGAGATACGAAAAGGCTGGTTGTACTGTTTCTGATAGTGTCTTGAGTCCTGAAAGCTTGTAGCTTGGAGTTTATTGCTATGCCGTACTTTTCTCTGCGTTTCAGAGAAACTCTTTCAGAGTTTGTCTGAGTGCGGGTTTCTTGTCTGGTATCGCCGTTTAGTGAAGCTGCTACAGATTGGGCAGTGCTGTTATCGTGGTTGCCATTCGTCTGATTTTGAATTATGTCGATTGAGCTCGCTTGGGCGTTGACGTGGCTTGATGAGATTGTCGGTATATTTTCTTGACTGCGTTGAGAAGTCAGCTTCCCAACTTTTAATGTGAATGGTAGTTTTCAACATAAAGATGAAGGTAGTGTGCTTAAGTTGGTTCAACTCAACGCCCAAAGATGTCGTGCGGTTACTGATGAAATTAGAATGGTGGCTGTGCAAGAAAGTGTTGACATTTTGTGTATTTTTTTTTATTATTTTTTTTTTATGAGAACCCCAAACACGAAAGGTATCAAAACCTATAGTACTTAGTACCGTGCATGGGTTGAAGGAGAAGTATGGTGAGAGGGGGATGCCAGAAACTTTGCTCTAGAGACTAAACATGGGCTTCACCACTTCAAGCCTCCAATAAGCAAAGTGGTGGTATTTCACCGGTTGATGAAAGCCATCTACCACCTATATGCAGCATCCGTATGTTGGTTCCTTTGCACATGTACATAAAATTGATGGTTTTTCTGCTTATGCCAGAGTTATAAGTGTAGTTGATGTTAAACAAAATAAGTTATTGCAGATAACTGTCCTCTCCGGGCTGTGTAGTCAGAACTCAACATGTGTGAACATTTGTACTCCTAGGCTGTCTTTTAATTTAATATCTCTTCATTGTCCTCCAAGTCACGAAATTGTTAACTCTATCCATTATATGGAAACAGTTTTCAGTGAAACTGGTTGTAGTAATTTAATTATTGCATTGGATTCCAATGCAAAGTCTAACTTATGGTTTTAGCGGCATGACTGATCAGAGAGGTCGCTTAATGGAGGACTTTATTTTAATGAATAATTTGTGTGTAGTCAATATATCAGGTCAGCCTCATACTTTTAACAATGTTCATGGCAGGTCGAAAATTGATTTGACTTTAGTTACTCAGGGGTTATCCAGAAGAATCTGTCACTGTCTTGTAAAAACAGACTATACGAATAGTGATCATAGATCTATGGTTTTTCATATTAATTTTGCTGATTTAAATACTACTTTAGATTTTGATAATTTGGAATTAACTAGATTTACTTATAAGAAGATTAACTGGTCTAGTTTTGCACGGTCAGTGGCTTTAGATTTTTCAGGAGACAATATGGTTCATTTGAATTTTTTAAATGCTTGTGAGTATACTGTTGCTTTCGTTCAGTCTTCATTGCTTAGAGCCCTCAGTTGTGCCCCAAGAAGACAACGAGTTAAGAGGCGAGTTGTTAATTGGTGGAATGCGGAATTATCCAGGTTAAGGAAAGAAGTATTTTTATGTAGAAAGGCATATCAGAGGTATAGGCGGTGGGGGCTGAATGAGGCTCAATTTTATCATGCATGTTATAGGAATAAAAAGAAAATTTATTATAGGTCTATTTATGAGAGTAAATTAAAGGCTTGGACAAGTCTAGTTACTAGTGGGCAATACAGATCCTTGGGGATTAATTTATAAACTAAGTATGAATAAAGTAAGACCTGGAGAGATAATGAATACAGTAATCGTCAATGGTGTGGAAACAACTGATTAGATTACAACAGTGCAGGCAATAACATCTGAGTTGTTTCCTCATGAGGATGAAGAAGGGGAGGAGACAACAGAGCAATACCTTCTTGCTCTGATTCAAGGTATCAGGGATTCTAAGGTAACATACCTTGGATCTGTTGATATTAGCTTATTTACTTTAGAGGAATTGAGAGCCGATTCTAAGCAAATTAACATTTTCAAAGCTCCGGGGATCGATTTAGTAGAGAATATCGCTGTTTTTAAAGTGATTGAGCTTTATCCTAACATCTTGTTAAACTTATATAATAAATGCTTACTTCAAGGTACCTTTCCTGGGATCTGGAAAGTTGGTTTGATTAAGCTGTTAGTTAAGCCGGGTAAAAAATCGAATGACCCAAGAGGGTATAGACCAATTTCGTTATTGGCTAATCTTGGCAAAGTTTTTGAAAGATCCTTATTTATAAGACTGAACCAAGTCATGGATAAAAATGGTTTGACCCTGCCTTATCAGTATGGTTTCAAGAGAGGACATTCTATGGAGGATGCCATTAATGGTCTCATGAATTTCACCAACCAGGCAGAGGATAAGTATGTGTTAGCCATCTTTATAGATTTTACTGGAGCTTTTGACATGGTGTGGCATGAGAGTATTCTGTCTGTTAAGGGGTATGCAATGTCCAGACTTATTGTATAGAACGATACAGAGTTATTTGTATGGTAGGAAAATTATACTTAAAGCTAAGCATCTACAGTTTAATAGGAATCTTTCGAGAGGGCGTCCTGAGGGGTCTATATTGGGCCCATTTTTTTGGAACTTAGTACTTAATTTATGGCTAGAACAATTAGTTGAAAATCTGCATTTGGTTTTATGTGTTACTGGTAAATCCAGGTCTGTGCTTGAAATAAGAGTGGCCCAGGTATTAGAATGTCTAGTGTTATGGGCTGATCTGCATAAGCTATTGATATCTACAACTAAAACTGTTATGATGCTTCTTAATGGGAAACTAAATTATGCGCGACCGCCAAAAGCTTTAATTAAGGGGGGGCAGATTCCCCTAGCATGTAGGTGAAATATCTAGGTATAAGAATTGATGATAGATTACCGTTTTCTCCACATTTAAATTACTTACACGAAAAAGTTTAAAAATTTAGTGCAGCAATAATTCGATTAACTAGATCAGATTGGGGGTTGAAAAGGAGAGTTTTAAATTTATACTACAAGGCAATCTTCTTACCCATAGTTGCGTACGGAGCATCAGCGTGGTACTTCAGAGTTACTAACGTTAAATTTAAACTGAAATTGTTATCGATTCAACACTCAACGCTTTATGTTATTTTTAGTTTGTGCAGAACAGTCTCAACGAATGCTATGCAGGTTTTGGCCGGGCATTTGCCTCTAGACTTGTACATTGTGTATCGGGCCCTTTGTTATTACTTAAAAAAAGGCATAGTTGTTTCTTTCATGAATATTACATCTGATGTCAATATAGAGACATCTAAAGCTAAGAAAAATGTTCTAACAGAGTTGATTGGTATGCGGCATCAGAGATGGGATCTTAGTGTAACTAGATTGTTCATTCCAACGGTTACATTTACTTTTGATAGTAACAACAAATGATTTTTTTTTTTTCTATGGTGACATCGTTTATTTTAACTGACCATGGTTCATTAAATTTTAAACTACATTACTTTAATTTGGTCTAGTCAGCTCTCCTTTATTTACTTGGGGTCAACCTGAGACTTGGAGTCATTTTTTATATGATTGTAGTTTGTATATTGAACATAGAGAAAGGCTAAAAGTGAAGATTGATAATTTAGTTAGAGACTGTGAAAGTGATCTTATTGCTAATCAGGCTAAATTTCAAGCACTGCAAGAGTTCTGTGTAACTGTTTTATTATTATTATTATTATTATTATTAATAGCCATATGGTGCAAGGAAGCCTGAGGCTTATGCTGCACCAGGAAAAAAAAAAAAAAATTCCCAAGTTACCCTGAGAGAGAGAGAGAGAGAGAGAGAGAGAGAGAGAGAGAGAGAGAGAGAGAGAGAGAGAGAGAGAGAGAGAGAGAGAGAGGGTCAAAAGTAGAAGGGAATCACCAAGAAAATGAAGAATGATGATATCCAGCTCAGGACCCTGGGTGTGCCAAGCCCATACTCACCAGATGTGAGCCCCCGGGGTTATTTTTTTCAAGGAAAAAGACATTCGAAAAATCTAATGCTTACTAATTAAGATTTGGTTATATACACTTTGATTATCTAATTAATTTCACAAATATACATGGTCTCAATTCTAATATTAACGATGTCCATTTCCGCTTGCAGTCTGCCAAACCCCATGTACCTTTTCTGACAGAATCTCAGTTATCGGTTGATTCAACTACTGCTCATCTCAGATGCCCAAATTATTCGCTGTATGATTTTTTTCGCCTCCTCAAATGTTGTACTTGTGCATATGTCTATTCTGATATTCCCTGTCAGAGACTTGGCAATTTGGAATCTACTCTCTTTGATCTTCTCTGACTTAAAATCTCTCTACCTCATTGTGTAAAATTCATTTGTTGTCTCTACCGTTCTCCCAAACTCAACTAATCACTTGGAGCTCTTTGACTTCCTCTCTTTGCAACTCAACTTTCTCCAGTCCAACTTTCCTAACAGTGAGGTAATTTTCCTTGGTGATTTTAATGTTCACAACTCCAGCTGGCTTCTGTTTTCTAGTCACACTGACCCAGCTGGTCGAGATGCTGAGGCTTTTTGCAATTACTAATGACCTTGCACAGATTGTTCATTTACCTACAAGAATACCGGACAATCTTAATCATACAGCCAACACCTTTGATCTTTTTCTCAAAAACAACCCTTCTAAATACAAGACCGAAGTGAGAGGTCGTTTAGGCACTTCAGATCACAACTTGGTAATTGTCTCTTCTCCAATGGAGCTTTTATCTCATGGTTATTCCCAACCTTGTGTTGTTTGGCATTACAAGAATGCAAAATGGGAAGACCTGGAGATTTCTTTTCTTCTTTTCCTTGGTCCGATTACTGTTTCAAAACTTCTGATGTCAACGTTTGTTCAGATCGCGTCAGTGAAATTCTTCTAGCAGGAATGGAATCCTTTATCCCACACCCCACTTTAAAATCTTGTCCTTTATCTAAACCTTGGTTTACCAATAAATGTGCTAAGGCTGTTCAAGAGAAGAATGTTGCATATCGTAATTGGTTTGTTTCTAATTCTTCAGTTTCATTTTCTGCCTACACCAAAGCTCGCAACAGTTGTAAAGCATTTATTAATCAGTCTAAACTGGAGTTTGAACAGGCTAAGAGTAGAAAATTTGCTTCTTGCCCTAATGGTAGCCAAGCATTCTGTCCCCTAGCCAAAGCTATTGGCGGCAACTTTTTCCCATCTCTGCTACCACCTCTGTCCAAACCAGATAGTTCTGTTGTCACTTCAGCCAAGGATAAAGCTGACCTGCTAGCATCCCATTTTTCTTCCAATTCATGTATTAATGATCTTGGTAAAACACCTCCCACCATTCCCAACATATTCTATTCAATGCCTCCTGTGGTCTTCCATCAAAAGGATGTCAGAAGGATTTTGACGAATCTTGATGCTAAGAAAGCTCCAGGTCCCGATGGTATTTCTCCACTTGTTCTCAAAACCTGTGCTCCTGAACTTACTCCTATTCTTTGTCGCCTTTTTTCACTTTCTTATTCCAAAGGTGTTTTTCCTTCTGCTTGGAAATTTGCCCATATCCAGCCAGTTCCTAAAAAGAGTGACAAATCCCTCCCATCCAATTATCGTCCCATTGCAATTACTTATACTCTTTCTAAAGTAATGGAGAAATCAATTAACCGCCAACTCTTAAACTATCTAGAAACCTTCCGTCTGATCAACGATCGCCAGTACGGATTCCGTCAATTCCGCCACTGGTGATATTCTGGCTTATGTTACCGATTTATGGGCTAATTCAATGGAAAGGTTCGGTGAAACACAAATAGTTGCTCTTGACATCTCAAAGGCTTTCGATCGGGTTTGGCATAAAGGTCTTCTAAACAAGCTTCCATCTCATGGTTTGCCAACTGTTTTTAGTAACTGGTTATCCAGTTTTCTCTCTGATTGCTCACTCAGGGTGATGGTAAATGGCTGTCTGTCTTCTAACTTCTCCACTAATTCCGGTGTCCCCCAACATTCAGTTCTTTCCCCCACTCTTTTCCTCTTGTATATTAATGACCTTCTTGAATTGACTGGAAATCCTATCCGTAGTTCTGCCGATGATAGCACATTGCATTCCACTTTCCAATTCGAGAAACTTTACCCTGTTCAATCAGCTTCAACTTCTCGAAAATCTGCTAGCAATTCCTTAAATGCCGATCTTCAGGTAATTCTCCAGTGGGGCAAAGACAACTTTGTTGATTTCAACCCTTCTAAAACTCAGTCTTGTCTTATATCTAGCAAAAAGAAGTCTTCTGCTCCTATGATTATCTGTAGTGACACTCCGATTTCTAGGCACAAGGATATATCTCTTTTGGGGATTACCCTGACTTCTAATCTCTCTTGGCACAAGCACATTACAAATATTGCTTCCTCTGCATCTAAAAAACTTGGCTTTCTCTTTTTACTTTCGGCGTTACTTTTCTTCCAAACAGCTGCTCACTCTGTATAAATCGTAAATCCGCCGTGCCCTGCCATGGAATATTGTTCCCACATATGGGGTGGTGCCCCCAAAACCTCTCTCAGCCTTCTTGATTCCATTCAGAAATGGGCAGTTAGGTTAATTAATGATCCATCTCTAACAGAGTCTCTCCACTCGCTGTCTCATAGACGTACTGTTTCTGCTGCATGCCTCTTCTACAGATATTTCCATGGGCACTGTTCTTCCGAATTGGCTTCTATAATTCCAGCTTACTGTTTCAAAACAGTCCGAACACGTGCCGCCACCAGCCAACATCCATTTGCTGTCCAACTTCAAACTCACAGAACCAACTTTTCATCTTTCTCGTTTATTCATTCAACTGCCGTTTTCTGGAACAACCTTCCTTCATACGTATTTCCTTAAAATTAGTATACAGAAGTTCATGTCCAATGGCAACAAATATCTTCTTTCATCTTCTCAGCCTCCAACCCAAGCACGGTACTAAGTACTATAGGTTCTAATACCTCTAGTGTTTGGGGTTTACATAAAAAAAATAAAAAAAAAAAATCTATGTTTTTTTTTTTTTTTTTAGTTTGTTTATATTGTACATGTATGTGTATATATATAGGGTGATTCACTACCAGTGCGACAAATTTGCAGGAGGTGTAGCGGGACCAAAGACGAATCGGAATCGCATAGCATCGCAGGGTCCGAAATGCCTTCGTCATGCGGTAGAGGACGTTGAACGGGAGGTCGCGTGAACAGCGATCCCGCTGGAAGTCAGCATTTGCGAACCGGTTCCCGAGATAGTAGGATAGACGAGTATTCAAACGTTGAACTGGCCGACATGCACCTCGCGTATGGAGCTGCGGACTGTAACGAGCGCGCCGCTCTGCGCTTCTACCAGGAACGTTTCCCGCACAGGCGTGCTCCTCATCATACGATTTTCGCACGTGTGCACAGAAGGTTACGTGAGACTGGTTGTTTCACGAGAGGTACCATGAATCGAGAGCGAACGACGAGGACGCCAGACGATTAGGAGAATGTCCTACGTCTTGCAGAAGGCAATCCGAGTACGAATACTCGAGCGACGGGCCAACGATTGAGTATTTCCCAATCCAATGTATGGAGGATACTGTCAACAAACCAAATGAGTTCATACCATCTGCAACGCGTCCAATCATTGGAGCCTGCGGATTATCCACTCCGGAGGACTTTTGCTACTTGGTTTCTTCAACAGAAACGGTTCGGAAATGCTGTCTTCCGGCGGGTTCGCTGTTCACGCGACCTCCCGTTCAACGTCCTCTACCGCATGATGGAGGCATTTCGGACCCTGCAATGCTGTGTGATTCCGATTCGTCTTTGTACCCCCTACACCTCCTGCAGGTTTGTCGCACTGGTAGTGAATCACCCTGTATATATATGTATATATATGTGTGTATATGTATGTATATATGTATATATATGTGTGTATATGTGTGTATATATGTATATATATATGTGTATATGTGTGTATATATGTATATATATATGTATGTGCATATGTGTGTATATATGTATATATATGTATATATATATATGTGTATATGTGTGTATACAGGGTGATTCACTACCAGTGCGACAAACTTGCAGGAAGTGTAGGGGGCACAAAGACGAATCGGAATCACATAACATTGCGGGGTCCGAATTGCCTTCGTCATGCGGTAGAGGACATTGAACGGGATGTCACGTGAACAGCGATCCCGCTGGAAGTCAGCATTTGCGAACCGATTCCCGAGGCAGTAGGATGAACTGCCTCGGGAATGTAACGGCGCGCCGCTCTGCGCTTGTAACAGGAACATTTCCTGCACAGGCGTGCTCCTCATCATACGATTTTCGCACTTGTGCACAGAAGGTTACGCGAGACTGGTTGTTTCACGAGAGGTAACATGAATTGAGGGCGAACGACGAGGACGCCAGACAATGAGGAGAATGTCCTACGTCTTGCAGAAGACAATCCGAGTACGAGTACTTGAGCGATAGGCCAACGATTGGGTATTTCCCAATCCACTGTGTGGAGGATACTGTCAACAAACCAAATGAGTTCATACCATCTGCAACGCGTCCAATCATTGGAGCCTGCGGATTATCCACTCCGAAGGACTTTTGCTACTTGGTTTCTTCAACAGAAACAGTTCGCAAATGCTGACTTCCAGCGGGATCGCTGTTCACGCGACCTCCCGTTCAAAGTCCTTACCGCATGACGAAGGCATTTCGGACCCTGCAATGCTATGTGATTCCGATTCGTCTTTGTGCCCCCTACACCGCCTGCAAGTTTGTCACACTGGTAGTGAATCACCCTGTATAGGTATATATATGTATGTGTATATGTGCATATGTGTATATATACAGGGTGTTTCAGTTAAACGTTTCAGAACTTCTAAGAGGGGTAGGGTACATCCTGACAACTCGAAATCATATAGCAATGTGGGGTCGGAAATGCTTTCCTGAAGCGGTGTTGTACACAGAAGCACCATAAAAAGAAAAGAGACCGTAAGTGAGAAATCGTTTTAATAATACATGAAAAGAAGCAAAAGGTACATGGATTAAAGTAAGTGTTCGAAGTTTCTTCAACCTCGTATTGCTTTCGCACAGTGGTACCTTGGAAAATGTACTACAAATCCCCTTTTTCCTGCTGAAGTGTTGTTTTCCGATGAGGCATCCTTCACAAGGGAAAGAATTTTCAACACGCATAACGACCATATCTGGGCGGTCGAGAACCCGCATGCAATACGACGTCGTGCAGCACAGATTCGATTTTCGGTCAATGTATGGGCCGGTATTATGGGAGATCACCTCATCGGACCTTACCTGTTACCGTGTCGTCTAACCGGACCTATCTACTTGATCTTTCTGCAGCAAGTATTGCCACAACTTTTGAGAGATGAACAGATTTCTGCATCGACGCAACAGACAATGGCTTCCAACACGATGGAGCCCCTGCCCATTATAGCGGAGATGTTCGTAACTACCTGGATGTCACATTTGGTCAACAGTGGATCAGACGTGATGGTCCCGTGCATTGGCCTGCTCGGTCACCCGACCTATCATGTCTTGATTTTTATTTCTGGGGTCATATGAAATCGCTAGTTTATGACACCCCTGTTGACAATGCTGAGGAGCTGGTTGCAAGAATCGCAGTAGCTGCCGAAGAAATTCGAAATTCGCCTGGAGTATTCCAGAATGTTCGGATGTCCATGCGTCGGAGATGTGAGGCGTGGATTGTAGCCCGTGGAAGAAACTTCGAACACTTACTTTAATCCATGTACCTTTTGCTTCTTTTCATGTATTATTAAAACGATTTCTCACTTACGGTCTCTTTTCTTTTTATGGTGCTTCTGTGTACAACACCACTTCAGGAAAGCATTTCCGACCCCACATTGCTATATGATTTCGAGTTGACAGGATGTACCCTACCCCTCTTAGAAGTTCTGAAACGTTTAACTGAAACACCCTGTATATGTGTGTGTATATGTATGTATATGTGTATATTTGGGTATATATGTATGTGTATATGTATGTTTATATGTATATGTATATATATATATATTTTTTTTTTTTTTTTTGCTGGCTCTCAGGTGTGTGCAGCCTGGGAGCGGGATTGCTGGCACCCACCGGTATAGCACTACTTCCGGTGGGTGCGGAATTTTGGTGCATGAGGCACTGTTAAAATAGTAGGCCAGGCCCAGTACCAAGTAACTATGGGAGGCCATTAGGAAGCAGCTGTCCACGTGTCAGCTGCTCCCTGGTGGCGAAGAGGCCTGGCATACAGGTCTGTTTTGCAGAGGTTCTGCACAAATTTAGTTTATCAGGTGGAGATAGACGGAAGTCTAGGTGCCACCTTAGACATATTAAAAAAAAATGATTAGGCACCCGGAGACAATCCCAAAGTTTCTCACCGAAGGAGTCATACATATCCGAAGCCTAAAGATGACCATACAAGAAACCTGGCGAAATATAGGCCAATCACATGCCTCCCAACGATGTACAAGATCCTGACCAGCTGCATAAGTAAGAAGATATCAGACCACTTAGAGAGCCAAAACATAATGGCCGAACAGCAGAAAGGATGCAAGCAGAGGAGCAAAGGATGCAAAGAGCAATTAACCACAGAAGCCGCAGTTATGGAGCAAGCCTTCAAGAAGCACCGCAATCTATACACGGTCTACATCGATTACCGCAAAGCTTTCGACTCCATACCTCATAGCCGGCTAATAAAGACCCTGAAGATCTACAAGGTCAATCCGATAGTGACCAACTTCTTAAGAGCAACAATGGCGAAATGGAGTACCACCATTAAGGTCGAGAACATCACAACCAGGCCAATCTCCATTAGAAGAGGAATCTTTTGGGGAGATGCTCTGAGCCCACTATGGTTCTGTCTAGCACTCAACTCGCTATCCACCATGTTCTACGGCAGCAAGTATAGATATAGCCTCAAAGAAGGAAGAAAGAACCTGTCCACCCTCACCCACCTGATGTACATGGAAGAAATCAAGCTCTACGCGGCAACCGGGAAGCAACTCCAGCAACTACTGCGGATCACCGAAGAATTCAACAAGGACATCATCAGGATGGAATTTGGTATAGAAAATGCAAGACCCATACACTGCACCAGGGAAAATTAGTTGGCCGAAACTACCAGTTGTTGACTGGTAAAGAGATCGAAACTATGACAGAAAAAGAGACCTACAAATACCTAGGGATGATGCAGGCTGAGCAGTTAGAACACAAGGAAATCAAGAAGCGCCTGACCGAGAAATATCGTCAGAGACTTAGAAGCCTGCTGAAAGCAATTTTGAAAGGAGGAAACACAGTTAAAGCCATAAACACCTATGCAGCTCCAGTACTAACATATACCTTCGGGGCCATAGATTGGACTAACACCGAGCTAGAAGATATCATGCGAAAGACAAGGACAATGATGACCAAGAGTCGCCAACACCACCCGAAGTCAGCAGTGGAGAGAATAACAATTCTTCGGAAGAGGGAGGCAAAGGCCTGATAGACCTGATGGAACAACCGAAAACAGCGACAGATAACCTGAACGATTACTTCGATAACAACACAACACCTCTCTACCAGGCCATAAGGAAGATAGATAAGTGATATACCCCACTCAACCTAAGCGAGGAAACCCCTCCAGTCCAGACGGCACAAGAAACGAAGTTAGAAAGATGGGCAAAGAAGACACTCCTTGCAGACACTACAATGACCTTCATCAAGATCACATCGATAACATTGCTTCCAATGCATGGCTTACAAGCGGGACGCTCTTCCTAGAGACTGAAGGATTCATGCTGGCCATCCAGGACCAGGTAATCAACACCAGAAACTATAGAAAATACATCGCAAAGGAGTTCGGAATGTGAGATGACACATGTCGCGATGCCACCTGGCCTCAGAAAAGATCCAACACATCACCACGGGGCGCAAGGTGATCTGAGTACACCCAGACTGAGTACACTTATAGACACGGCCAGGTAGCCAGGATAATACATCAGGAGCTAGCGAGGAAATACCAGTTGACCAAAGAAAGTGTACCATACTACAAGTACGAACCCCAGGCAGTACTAGAGACCTGGTCAATCAGCACCATAATAACGGTTAAGACCATCCCGCACAACAGACTGGATATAACCCTTGTGGACAAGATGGAAAAGAATACCTACCTTTTTGACATAGCGCTGCGAACACTTTCATTGTCCAGAAAACCCATGAGGAAAAAATTAGGAAGTACACGAACCTGAGAGACGAGATCAGGGAGATGTGGCATATGCAAGAAGTGTCTGCGCGGGTAGCACAGTGGTATCGTCACCGTCCTCCCCACACCGGGTGGAAAAAGCCTGGTTTCGAATCCCGTCGATGACGCCAGGAACTTTAATGGGCTTTTTTTCACTCCGTGGCTGAGTTAGTTGGTCTCAGGCGTAGATAGCAATGTTTTTCTCTCCAGTAACTGGGGTTTTTTCGTCCAGCAAAACAGCCAAATCAACCATAGAACATACGCAATTTAGAGACACAAATACGGATTAATGTATTTAATTACGGGCAACCCTAAGATAATAATAATAATAAATAAAATATGCAAGAAGTATCAACCATCGCAATCATCATGTCAACCACCGGTATGGTGCCAAAGACTCTACATAGCAGCCTAGCAGCAATAGGTCTCCCAGAGAACACCTACAAGGAACTCCAGAAAGTTGCAATCCTGAACAACTGTAGAACAGTCAGAGATTTCCAGGACCGACAGTAACACTAGACATTGCAACCACCCTGTGTACTTGGTAGTAATACCCGTCACGGAGTGGAATCCCACAATCAGCGAGAAATAATATAAGAGCAACAGCAACAATAATAATAAAACCCGATTTTTCAGGACAAAAAAAATCATGCTTTCGTCTCCTGAGACAGTCTAACTTAACCAGTCTGCGTGGGTAGCACAGTGGTATCGTCACCGTCCTCCCCACACCGGGTGGAAAAGGCTTGGGTTCGAATCCCGTCGATGACGCGAGGAACTTTAGTGGGCTTTTTTCACTCTGTAGCTGAGTTAGCCGGTCTCAGGCGTAGATAGCAAGGTTTTTCCCCTCAGAAACTGAGGTTTTTTCGTCCAGCAAAACAGGCAAATCGACCAGAGAACACACGCAATTTACAGACACGAATACGGGTTAATGTAATCATTTACGGGTAACTCTAATATAGTAATTTTTTTTTAATAGTCTAACTTAGCAACGTTATGAAAAAGGTCCATGAAAATTCTTCACCTCATCGACGGGGTATCGAACTCAGTTTGAGTTCGATTCCCGTCGATGATGGAAGGATTTTTATGAGTCTTTTTCACAACATGGCTGAGTTAGTAAGTGTGTGTCAAGTGAGGTTACCATGTCAACCATGTTTTTCCATACGGAAACTCGGGTTTTTCATCCAGAAAAACAGAAAATCAACCAAAGAACACACAATTTACAGACAATATACCCAGAGCAATATGGCCTTAGTGGCTGATGCTCCTAAAAACCCTACGGCAACAACGAGGGTGTTTAATTAATACGAATACGATAAATCATCGTATTTAGCAATCATGCAGCTCGGCGAGGTCAACCGAAACGGGTGAGGGCGTCTGTCCCCTTGATTGGCCGCTGTGTGCTACATCATGCCATTAAACTCCCAACAAATAAAAAATTTCAGACACATTTTTGTGATAAAACAAAGATCCCGCTTTATACGTCGTACATATTAACTATACAATATCGGTCTAGATACACTATAGTTTACTTATAAATTTGAACTACGTATGTAGTGTAAAGGCATCGTTTTAATTGTATCTGATTATTATTATTATTATTAGCTATATGGTGCAAGGAAGCCTGAGGCTTATGCTGCACCAGCCAAAAAAAAAAAAAAAAAAAATTCCTGAGCCACCCTGAGAGAGAGAGAGAGAGAGAGAGAGAGAGAGAGAGAGAGAGAGAGAGAGAGAGAGAGAGAGAGAGAGAGAGAGAGAGAGAGACAAAAGGGAACCACCAAGAAAGAGAAAAGTGATGATATCCAGCTCAGGACCCTGGGTGTGCCATGCCCATACTTACCAGATGTGAGCCCCTGGGGTAATATTGTGGGTGCCTTCACAGCTAGATAGCACTACTTCAAACAAATAACGCTTCTGTAGTAGAGAAGACTACTGTTGTTTATTTGCAGTGGATACCACCACCCAGACGATCGGTTCGAGGCTAATTAGCTTCATCATCGGTGGATGCGCAGGTACCCTGGTAATGCAACATGCCATCACAGTTGCAAAGTTATTTCCACAATATGAGAGATGCCAAATGGTGTAGGTAATAATAATGCATTAGAAAACAAAATGCACAAGGCATAATTTCTTATGGGTTTAGGTAATTAATTATATAATATCGGTGTAAATACACCTTACTTTACTCATAAATTTGAACTACGTACGTAGTGTAATTACCTAAACCCATAAGAAATTATGCCTTGTGCATTTTGTTATCTAATACATTATTATTACCTACAACATTTGGCATCTCTCATATTGTAGAAATAATTTTGCAACTGTGATGGCATGTTGCATTACCAGGGTACCGGCCCACCCACTGATGATGAAACACACTAGCTTCAAAGCGATCGTCTGGGTGATGGTATCCACTGAAAAAAAAAAAAAAATAACAGTGTTTAATAAATAACAATGTAAGTGTAGTACCAGAAATAAATCTGTGGTACTACACTGACAGAGGTAGAGAGTGAAAAGGACCTGGGGGTAATTGTGCACGCAGATATAAAGTTTTCTGAGCAGTGCAGACGGTCTGCAGAACTGCAAGAGTAGCTCATGGCGTCTTGTTAATGATATACAGGAATTTTTCTAGCAGGGATAAGGAGGTGATTATCCCCTTGTATAAGGCAATGGCCAAGCCACACCTTGAGTACTGTATACAGGTCTGGAATCCTCATTTTAAGAAGGATGTAGAGCTGTTGGAACGAGTACAGAGAAGGACAGCAAGATTAGTGAATGGAACAAAGGGTTGCTCTTACGAATAAAGGTTTATATTTTTCAAATTACAGTGTCTGGAGACTAGGCACCTGCGATGTGATCTGATTGAGGTGTATAAAGCCTTGAATGGTTTGACCATGCTCAATGCTGATGGGATTCTTCCTCTTGCTCAGTCGACATCGATGGACAGGGCAGCGTCGAGTCAGTTTGGTGTGACATAAGCATAGGGAAATCAAAATTGAGAGTAGGAGTGTGCTATAGGCCTAATGACTCTGATGAGTATAATAAGATATTCTACAGGGAAATAGAGCGGGCCAGTAAATCAGAGCGTCTTATAATGGGGGATTTTAATTTCCCAGATATTGACTGGAATTTGTGGGTTGGTCACTCGCACACTAGCAAGGCTTTTGTGGATTTATTGGATGATTGTTTTCTACATCAGCATGTTCGTGAGGCAACAAGAGGGAGCAATACTCTTGATCTGATTATCAGTAGTGATTCTTCATGCATTAAGAATCTCCAGGTAAATGAACCACTCGGTGGCAGTGATCACAGTGTGTTGAAGTGGGATTTACTCAAGGAGGTAACTACCATCAGAGGTAAAGGGAAGGGTTTTTGTTTTCGTAAAGGCGACTATGATGGTCGGAGACAGTATTTAAATTCTATACAGTGGGACCAACTGATGATGTTACCAACAGCGAACTCAAAATGGGAAGCATTCAAGGAACTAATCTTGGAGGCTACCAGGCTTTACATACCAACTAATAAATATTGTTCAAGATTTAGGCCTAAATGGTTGTCAGATGAACTAATGAGGCATGTGGCAGAGAAGAAAAATGCATGGGATACATACAAATTAATGGGTGACATGGAAGCCTATGATAGATATAAGTTGGTCTGTAACCAAGTCACAAAGGAGATTAGGCAGGCAAAGGCAGACTATGAAAAATCCTTGGCAAAGGATGAAAAGAAAAACAGAAAAGAGTTCTTTACATATTTAAACTCGAGAAGGAAAGGGATGAATCAGATTGGTCCACTGGATATTGATGGTTCAACAGTTGAGGATCCTGCTCAGGTGGCTAACAATCTAAACGAGTATTTTGCATCTACATTCACGCATGAGGAGTTATTCAGGAAGGAGAATGATGTAGGTAAAGTAAACATTGGCAGTGAGCTGGATGATTTTGTAATAACTGAGAGGAAAGTGGAGGAGAGATTGTTGAGGATAAACATAAAAAAGGCACCTGGGGTGGATGGGATCTATCCAGTTATATTAAAGGAGGCAGCAAAGGAAGTAAGCAAACCCCTGGCCATAATTATGAGAGCTTCTTTGGACTCAGGGGAGGTACCCATAGACTGGAGATGTGCAAATGTAACCCCAATTCACAAAGGAGGATCAAAGGCTGACACAAGTAATTATAGACCTGTTAGTTTAACTTCTGTTCCAGGTAAGTTAATGGAGGCACTGGTTAAAGAAGCACTGCAGGATCATCTAGACAAGAATTCAGTTATAGCTCAGACGCAGCATGGTTTTGTTAAGGGCAGGTCTTGCCTGACCAATTTGATTGGATACTATGATGTAGTCACAAAAGAACTGGATGCAGGGAATAACTTTGATATTATATATTTGGATCTTAGAAAGGCTTTTGATACTGTTGCGCATGGAAGACTGCTGCACAAATTGGAGCAGTGTGGCATTGGAGGCAAACTGCTGCTATGGATAAGGGGATGGTTGAGTGGCAGAAGACAGAGAGTGGTAATCAATGGATACTGCTCAACGTGGACTGATGTTATTAGTGGAGTTCCTCAGGGTTCAGTGTTGGATCCGTTGTTGTTTTCGGTGTTTATGAATGATATATTGATGATGGGATATCAAGTTTAATGTCCAAGTTTGCAGATGATACAAAAGTTGGCAGGGTTGTTAAGGACACTACTGACGCTATGCTGCTGCTGCTGCAACAGGATCTGGAAAGGTTGAACAGGTGGGCTGAGAGGTGGCAAATGAAGTTTAACATTGACAAATGTAAAGTACTACATATGGGAAACAGTAACCCCAGAGCAACGTATCAACTCTGCGGTACTACACTGATAGTGGTGGAGAATGAAAAGGACCTGGGGTTAATTGTGCAGGCAGATATGAAGTTCTCTGAGCAGTGCAGACGAGCTGCAAGAGTAGCTCATGGTGTCTTGTCAATGATATACAGGAATTTTTCTAGCAGGGATAAGGAGGTGATTATTCCCTTGTATAAGGCAATGGTTAGGCCACATCTTGAGTACTGTATACAGGTCTGGAGGCCTCATTTCAAGAAGGATGTAGAGCTGCTGGAACGGGTACAGAGAAGGGCAACAAGATTAGTGAATGGAACAAAGGGTTGCTCTTACGAAGAAAGGCTTAAGTTTTGCAAATTACAGAGTTTGGAGACTAGGCACCGGCGAGGTGATCTGACAGAGGTGTATAAGGCTTTGAATGGTTTAAGAATGCTCAATGGCAATGGGATTCTTCATCTTGCTCAGAATAATCACCTCAGAGGGCATAAATTCAAATTGAGGAAGGATGGATGTCGGATAGATGTGCGGAAATTTGCCTTTGGCCAGCGGGTGGTTGGTTGGTGGAACCGACTTCCATCACTTGTTGTTGAAGTTGATAGCCTAAACAAATTTAAGGCTCAGCTGGACAGGTATTTCGAACGAACGGAGGGGTGAAATGGGAGTGGGTTTTTTTTTTTTTTTTTTTTGGCTGATGCTGAATAAGCTTGCTTTCTTGCATCATATGCCTCTACTAATGCTAATGCTAATGCTGATAATCGCCTGAGAGGGCATAAATTGAAATTGAGGAAAGACAGTTATAGGATAGATATGCGGAAGTTTGCGTTTAGTCAGTGGGTGGTTGGTTGTTGGAACAAACTTCCATCTGTCGTTGTAGAAGTTGATAGCTTAAACAGATTCAAGGCAGAACTAGACAAACATTTGAAGCGGGTGGATGAGTGAAATGAGAAGGAGTGGTTTTTTTTTTTTTTTGGCTGATGCTATATATGCTTGCATCATGTGCCCTTGCTAATGCTAATGCTAACAGTAGTCTTTTCTACGAGGGAAGTGTTATTTATTTAAAGTCGTGCAATACCAGCTATCTCGTTGTGAAGGCACCCACAATATGGGATACAATTAAAATGATGCCTTTACACTACATACGTAGTTCAAATTTATGGGTAAAGTATGGTGTATCTACACCTATATTATATAGTTAATTACCTGAACCCATAAGTAATTATGCCTTGTGCATTTTGTTTTCTAAAACGCCATACATATATATTCCCCCCCCCCAACCTTCTGCAGCTGCACGTTGGATACGTCACTGTAGCTGTTCTAAATCTGGTATGTCGCTGTGAAGAACTGTATCGACTTTTGAGAGCTATGAACCGTGTAGTTAGAATTCTTCGCAAATAGTGTTTTTGCGATTCCAGTATTTGTTCGTAAACTGCACGACTGTTATAAAGTGCCTGTTTTGGAAGGGATTGCATATAAAAAAGTAACTTGTGGATTTCCAGTTAATGTGATTTTTAATATTTATTTATACTCGGAATTTTAAAATCCTAGTTTTAGAGCAGGTGTACAGTGTATGTTGGTTCCGAAGAGGTATATCATAAAAACATGGGCTTATTTGAGAAATTAGCGTACGCGTTAGGAATCAAAAGGAAAGAAGTGAACGTGTTAGTAGTTGGCTTAGATAATAGTGGAAAAACTACAATAATAAATCACTTCAAGCCAGAAGAACAAAAAGCTTTCGAAATTGTGCCTACTGTAGGATTCAACGTTGAAAGGTTTAAAATGAAAAGCTTGAGTTTTACGGCATTCGATATGTCAGGTCAGGGAAGATATCGCAATCTATGGGAACATTACTATCGTGATGCACAAGGAATAATATTTGTGGTTGATAGTACTGATACCTTACGAATCGTTGTTGCTAAAGATGAACTAGATATGATGCTTCAGCATAGTGACCTGAAAGATCGGTGTATACCCGTCCTGTTTTTTGCAAACAAGATGGATCTTCGCGAAGCTTTATCCAGCGTAAAAGTTAGTCAAGCGTTAGGATTGGATAACCTTAAGAACAAACCTTGGCATATATGTGCGAGCAATGGTGTAACTGGGGAAGGATTACAAGAAGGTGTTGAATGGCTCAGTGATCAGCTGCGCTATGGAGGACAAAAGTAAAATTTCACATGACATTTTCTATTCTATATTTACAAATAATATAAAAGTAAACTTTGGTAAAATATTCTATACTATTTTGGAAAATTAGTTAGGATGCGATATTGACCAGAATATTTTTCCAATTTTCATTTGTTTAGGTAGAAAACTGCTGGTGGAGGGTAAGCTGCTAGTTAATTGCTTCAGAGGAAGGGGATGTAAAAAATATTACTGATACTATATTTAAAAACAAGGAAACACACACCAAAGATTTACATATATAAAATTATTCGCTTTCTGATAAATTGAAATTGCATATCGTTTGATAAATGCCATCTCCAATGTACAGGTTGACTCACACAGAGCCCTGCTTCAAGTTATGTATGGAACATGCATGGGTTAGTTTCGGTGTTTATTAGATGAAGTTCTGTGTATCTTCCTGAGACCAGCGAGCTGATTCCCAAATGAAAAAGGCCAAAAAGAAGTTCACCTACTTAGCATTGGGAATCAAAGCTAGACATTTCCAAATGGGTGAATGGCAGAGCTACTGTGCTATGGTACTATTATATACAGGGTGTCTCAAAAATACACGGCATAACTTCAGGAATGAGTTCCTCATATGCAGACAATAAAAATATTTTATATCAACATAGTTCCGGAAATGCTTGGTGCCCGAGTTATTAACCGAAATGTCTTATCTCCCACAGGTGATTTCCTTCATCACAAAGTATTGACAGAATCTGGTGGTTTTCCATTCCAACCATGTACTCAAATCAGGAGCAAGCATATATGCACTTTATGTATGGTTTGGTGGATGGCAATGCTCTGGAGGCTCATTGTTTATACCACAAAAGGTTCCCAGAATGAAGATGTCCAGACAAAAAAACATTTGAAGGTATCCATCGCCGCCTTTGTGAACATGGGACCTATACACCTCGTGCTGCCGACAGAGGACGACCAAGATCTACGACTCCTGAAGTAGAGGAGTGGACCAGCTGCCTGGCCTCCGTGCTCACTGATTTAAACCCATTAGATTTCTTCTTGTGGGGCCATTTAAAGTTATTGGTGTATTCGACTCCGGTAGCTGATGTGGAAACTCTCTGCAATTGAATTATGGCAAGTTGTGAAACAATATGAAACATGCCAAGAATTTGGCATCGTCTTCGCAAGTCCATGAGACATCGATGTTGAGGCCTGTATTAGCATTAGTAGAGGCATTTGATGCAAGAAAGCAAGCTTATGCAGCATCAGCCAAAAAAAAAAAAAAAACCCACTTCCACTTCACCCCTCTGTTCGTTCCAAATACCTGTCCAGCTGAGCCTTAAACTTATTTATGCTATCAACCTCCACCACAAGGGATGGAGGTCTGTTCCACCAACCAACCACCCGCTGGCTAAAGGCAAATTTCCTCACGTCTATCCTACATCTGTCTTTCCTCAATTTGAATTTATGCCCTCTCAGGTGATTTTTCTGAGCTAGAGGAAGAATCCCATCAGCATTGAGCATGCTTAAACCATTCAAGGCTTTATACACCTCTATCAGATCACCTCGCTGGTGCCTAGTCTCTAGACACTAATTTGCAAAACTTAAGCCTTTCTTCGTAAGAGCACCCCTTTGTTCCATTCACTAATCTTGTTGCCCTTCTCTGTACTCGTTCCAGCAGCTCTACATCCTTCTTGAAATGAGGCCTCCAGACCTGTATACAGTACTCTAGGTGTGGCCTGACCATTGCCTTATACAATGGAATAATCACCTCCTTATCCCTGCTGGAAAAATTCCTGTATATCATTGACAATACTCCATTAGCTACCCTTGCAGCCCGTCTGCACTGCTCAGAGAACTTCATATCTGCCTGCACAACCACCCCCAAGTCCCTTTCATTCTCTACCACTGTCAGTGTAGTACCACAGAGTTGATACGTTGCTCTGGGGTTGCTGTTTCCCATGTGTACTACTTTACATTTGTCAATGTTAAACTTCATTTGCCACCTCTCAGCCCATCTGCTCAACCTTTCCAGATCCTGTTGCAGCAGCATAGTGTCAGTAGTGTCCTTGACAACCCTGCCAACCTTTGTATCATCTGCAAACTTGCACATTAAGCTTGATATACCATCATCAATATCATTTATAAATACAGAAAACAATAATGGACCCAACACTGAGCCCTGAGGGACTCCACTAATAACATTAGTCCACGATTAGCAGTGTCCATTGATTACCACTCTCTGTCTTCTCCCCCTCAACCACCCCTTTATCCATAGTAGCAATTTGCCTCCAATGTCACACTGCTCCAATTTGTGTAGCAGTCTTGCATGTGCAACAGTATCAAAAGCCTTTCTAAGATCCAAGTATATAATATCAAAGTTATTCCCTGCATCCAGTTCTTTTGTGACTGCATCATAATATCCAATCAAGTTGGTCAGGCAAGACTTCCCCTTAACAAAACCAGCTGTGTCTGAGCTATAACTGAAGTCTTGTCTAAATGATCCTGCAGTGCTTCTTTAACCAGTGCCTCCATTAATTTTCCTGGAACAGAAGTTAAGCTCACAGGTCTATAATTACTTGTGTCAGCCTTTGATCCTCCTTTGTGAATTGGGGTCACATTTGCACATTTCCAGTCTATGGGTACCTCCCCTGAGTCCAAGGAAGCTCTAATAATTATGGCTAAGGGTTTGCTTACTTCCTTTGCTGCCTCCTTTAATATAACTGGATAGATCCCATCCACCCCGGGTGCCTTTCTTGTGTTTATCTTCAACAGTTTCTCCTCCACTTTACTCCCAGTTATTTCAAGATTCTGTAGCTTACTGCTAGAGTTGAATACACCTCTGGCATTCCCCTTGCTGAATAACTCCTCATGTGTGAATGTCGATGCAAAATATTCATTTAGTTTGTTAGCTACCTGAGCAGGATCATCAACAGTTGACCCATCAATATCAAGTGGACCAATCTGATTCATCCCCTTCCTTCTAGAGTTAACATAAGTAAAGAACTCTTTGCTGTTTTTCTTTGCATCCCTTGCCAAGGATTTCTCGTAATCTGCCTTTGCCTGCCTAAGCTCCTCTGTAACTTGGTTGCATATCAATTTGTATCTATCATAGGCTTCTGTGTCATGTGTTAATTTGTAAGTATCCCATGCATTTTTCTTCTCTGCCATATGCCTCATTAGTTCATCTGACATCCATTTAGGCCTAAACCTTGAACAATATTTCTTAGTTGGTATGCAAAGCCTAGTAGCTTCCAAGATAAGTTCTTTGAATGCTTCCCATTTTGAATTTGCTGTTGGTAACATCATCAGTTGGTCCCACTGTATAGAATTTAAATACTGTCTCAGTCCATCGTAGTCGTATTTACGGAAGCAATAACCCTTCCCTTTACCCCTAATGGTAGTTACCTCTTTGAGTAAATCCCACTTCAGCACACTGTGATCACTGCCACCTAGTGGTTCGTTTATCTGCAGATTCTTAATGCATGAAGAATCACTGCTGATAATCAAATCAAGAGTATTACTCCCTCTAGTTGCCTCCCGAACATGCTGATGTAGAAAACAGTCATCCAATAAATCCACAAAAGCCCTGCTAGTGTGTGAGTAACCAGCCCCCAAATTCCAGTCAATATCTGGGAAATTAAAATCTCCCATTATAAGACTCTCTGATTTACTGGCCCACTCTATTTCCCTGTACAGTTCCTTATTATACTCATCAGAGTCATTAGGCCTATAGCACACTCCTACTCTCAATTTTGATCTCCCAATGCTTATGTCACACCAAACTGACTCAACACTGCACTGTCCGGCGACGTCGACTGGCTTCACTTCCTTGGTTTTTATGTGTTTCTTAACTAATAGCATAACCCCTCCCCCCTTCCTATCCTGTCTATCCTTTCTGTAGACGTTGTACTCCCCAAATTGCAGTTCTGCATCCCTTATATCTGTGTGACACCACGTCTCTGATATCCCAACAATATCTGCCTTTGATGTTTTGAGCAATACCTGAAATTCATCAAATTTATTTACTAAACTCCTAGCATTGGTGTACACGCAAGTATACCTGCACCTGTTTCTATTCTTAGCTACCCTAACACAACCCATGTGTTTACTTGTACCGCAATGGCTCCCAGCAGTCTGAAATACCATGCACCTTGTTTTTCAGGCTTCTGCTCATTCTAATAGAAGCAGTGCAAGAATCTCTTTCACCTCTGCCAGTGGCTGCTGTCAATCTATTGGTCTTTGTCTCCCCCCAAGCTAGCAGTTTTCCGACCCACCTAACACTGCCTCGATAGCATCAGCAAATATTCTTGCACCCTTTCTATTTAAGTGTATCCCATCCCTGTAGAAGCAATCTCTCCTGTTAACAAGTACAGTCCAGGCTGAAAAAAATTCTACCCCTTGAGCCTTGCACAATCTTTCCAGGGCCGAATTGATCGACAGGGCTCTCATCATATACTCCCTCCTATCGTGTCTGAGCAGAATTGCAGACACTTTCAAATTCAACCCTAATTCTCGGCTTTTGTTCAACAGTGACCTGTACTTGTTAAGTAATTCTGCCGGTCTCCTACTCTTAATATTATTAGTGCCAACGTGTACAACTATATCACCTTTTGTGCCCTTAAAAGATGATATTCGCTCTACAACGTCATCAACCTTTGCCCCTGGCAGACATGCAGAAGGTGGACATTTTGAACAATTACTAAGGTGATGTGAACGGTTAAGTGTCAGAGCCAGACTTTCAAAACTCGGAAACCAAGCATTTCCGGAACTATGTTGATATAAAATATTTTTATTGTCTACGTATGAGGAACTCATTCCTCAAGTTATGCTGTGTATTTTTGAGATACCCTGTATAATACCATAGTATTATATATAATATTGTATAATTTTATTTAATTTATAAACTTTATTGGAAGAAAACACAACCAAGTTTTATTGTGGTACCACAATTTACACAACTACAAATGAAGTGGAGACCGCTTACTGTGATCACTTTGGGACACAGCTTCATTGATAATGCTGTCTGATTAATAACAATACTGATTATTGTTATTATTCAGTTAGAATGCAGCTGTTCAACATTGTTTATTGATGCAGAGTGGGAATGTGTGCATAATAAGGTGGAAGTGGACAGAAAGAAAACATGAAAATCAAGGAATGCAAAATATTTTAATTTAACTGCCCACATGTCGCAGTTCAAGAACAAATTAGGTGGTTTTTGTTGTAGGGTTTTAGGTGCATTAGTAACTTGACCATACTGCACCATATATATTATGTCTACAAATTGCATGTATTCTGTGTTTTGCCCGTTTGCTGTACGAAAAACCAAGTTTTCTTGAGAAAAATTGCCTAACTGCCACTAGACCAACTAATTTGTCCACAGAGTGAAAAAATGCCCACAGAAATTTATTTACTGGATTTGAGCCTAGGCCACACAGCGTTAGGAGGACAATTTACCCACAAGGAGTACAAATCAAGATGTTATGTAATTGTTTCACTGCACGTGTATAAACTGCGATAATGCAAAAAATTAATAACATAAACTGAAGTGCTGATTACATTAATGTAATTTTTTCTCTGTACTAGTATGCACCTGATCAGGATTTCATAAAGTGATAACATTATATGAATGATACTGTTATCTGTGAATGCAACAAGCAGTGTGCACTGTATTGCTCAATGTGTCCATCAGGATCAATAATGGTAGTGGCAGTCCTAGGTAATGGTGAAAGGAGCTCTATCCCCTCACTCCCATGATCAAAGTGGATTTTTTTTACTGCTACATGCTGTTTAAAGCTTAATGAATCCCAGAACAGTGCCTTAGCTGCTTAGCCGCCCCACACCTATTAATTGCTTTACCTACTCTCTTAAGAAAATCCTGCCGACCGGGCTAGCCGGGTGGGTAAAGTGCCTGCCTAGCAACCCAAAGGTCATGGGTTCGAATCCCACCTCGGGCTTGGATCAAAGTACTGCATGAACCTGGGAGGTGCATTATGGCCACAGAAGCCGATGCGCCAACAACTACCAAATAAAAAAAAATAAAAAAAAAGAAAGAAAATCCTATGGCCACTCTTGATAATTCTGATGTGGGTAATTTGATCTTGTGGCACATTCGTTATCTCTATTAGGTTTATCCTCTTTGGTTGTCTGACTCCTTTAGGTTCATATCTGTAGGTGCAGCCTGTTAGATAATTTCACGATTTGAGATTAGCAGGGTTAATTTGAACTAACAGGTGACCAATTTATTTCAGAATTTCTGCTGTCATTTCTGCCACCAAGGTGTTCTCTTAATGCAGTAACTGTCTGAAAATATTTGGTGGTGGGGAGTTATGCCCTACTGTTGAGAACATCACTTGGTCCAAAACCTCTCAATTTTCCTTTTTTTATGTCTCAAGTCCAGAATGAACATTGTCCAGTGTATCAGTATTTGTTTGTTCACAGATATATCGTTATGATTTGTTCATTAACAATTTATGTATAAAATACGCAGTCCAATTAAGAAAGTGAATGTGAAAAGCCACCATAAGTGTTAACTTGTCACATAATGGTTGTCAGTTATTGTATGTGGGTTTTTCTTCAGCCCACAGAGCCAGGGCTGCTGCTAATGTTTGTGGTGCCTGAGGTTAAACCTTGTAACAGCACCTAATTCATATTGTATCTTATCTTAACATGCATATATGCAGTAGCACATCTAGTGGCACCTGTATGGCGCCTCCGTAGCCAGGTGGGAAGCAGCAGTGCGTAGCACACGCTTCTTGATTAGACCGGGGTTCGAGCCCGTCACCACCAAATACAGAGGATGCGGAAAGGTCAGGGAATGACCACCGCATATCCCAGAGCAATATGGCCTTAGTTGCTAATGCTCCTAAAAACCAAATAACAAACAACAAACAGTGGCACCTGTGGCAAGTGCCTGACTTGCACAGGCCTGCACACAGCACATGTATATGTATTAACAGCCATTGAAATAAAAGTAGGCTTTGTTAGACCATAAAATGGAACCTATTTATTATTGATCATATTCAAGTTGGACAATTCACAGATGGACTTTTGGATCAGAGGGCAACAACTCTTGAACTATTGTTCAAGAGATGTTGAGGTTTGGAATCTTGTCGCCATTTTCAGTAGAAATGTATTAGATATTTGCAAATGTTTACCTTTGAGAAGCCTTTAGTAATATACATAAAAATTTATTTGCATTAATTGATGTGGCCCTTTGCTAAATTTTTGTACAGATTACATAAAGAGAAACAGTTTATTTTCTTTGAAAGAACAACTCAATTTTGTGGAACTTCAAATAACAAAACTGCTAGATGGCGAGGCTTAAAAGTGTTAATCTCAAAAATGGAATTGTCAAAACAAAAAAAAAAAAAAAAAAGCAATATATTGCTTTTTGTTTTGTTATACTATCAGTAGTTTAAATCTGTCATTTAAGTGCAAAGGTATTACCAGTTGGAATACAGAGAGACAGGGGAAGACTGTCTTTTGACTGGTGGTTCAAGAAACAGGTGGTATTCTGAACGTAGAAAGGGACATGCAGGCCTTTTTAGGCTGAGATGGTTGATAGGGTTAAGGAGGCCTTTCAGTGTAGCCTGAAGAAGTTCACTTGTTGTGCCAGTAGAGAACTTCATTTTTTCCAATCAACTGTGCGGAAAATTCTTCGCTGAAAGGCCTCCTTACTGCCACCAAGGTGTTCTCTTAATGCAGTAACTGTAACTTTTATATAAATTTATTTATATAAAATTTAGATTGCACAAGTGCTGACTCTGGATGATTAACTACATCCAAAAGTCTTTTCCTGTGGGCATGCTCAGGTGGATTTAAAATGACAATGGATACATTATCAGCATTATTTTTAGTGATGATTAAACTTTTCATATCCATCATGGTAAATAGGCACAGCTGGAGAATTTGGTATACTGAAAATCCCACATGCTGTTCCAGAGTTTTGAGAGGAAAAGTTGAATGTGTCCTGTGCAATTTTCCATTACAAAGTAATTGGTTCTTTCACCTTTCACGAGAAGTTAGTAAATGGTGCTAATTATCTGGATGTGTTTCAGGTATTTGCTTTGCCTCATATGAAGCATCTGCAGCTAAAAATCATCATTCAGCAGGATGATACTCCTCCACACTGGAACCGGTAATTAGATAAGTTTCTGGATAGCATATTTCCATGCCAATGAACTGGGATCAGGAGGACCCATTTTTTTGCCCTGTCCCACTCCCCAGATATAATCTTGCATTTCTTTATAATGGGGTTAGAGTAAAGAACAAGGGTATTGCAGTAAAGTTCAGTGTGAATGAACTCCATATGTGTATCACCAATTCAGTTTGCTTTGATGACATTCCATGTGCTATACAACAGATGCCATGGAATTGAACATCATTTTTGTTTCTTTCAGGAGCCCACGTGGAACCTGGTAATGCACTAAAACATTTTGAATTGTCCTTTCAAATAAAATAAATTATTTCTCTTTATCTAGTATAGTTCTAGTCTTACAGCAGTTTTAATATAAAAATAATACAAGGTTGCTAATTTATTTTTTTTCTAGTTATACTTTATTTTCTAAGTTGGCATGCATGAACCATGTATTGAGAGTAGGAGTATGCTATAGGCCTAATGACTCTGATGAGTATAATAAGAAAGTGTACAGGGAAATAGAGTGGGCCAGAAAATCAGAGAGTCTTGTAATGGGGGATTTTAATTTCCCAGATATTGACTGGAATTTGTGGGTTGGTCACTCACACACTAGCAAGGTTTCTGTGGATTTATTGGATGATTGTTTTCTACATCAGCATGTTCGGGAGGCAACTGGAGGGAGTAATACTCTTCATCTGATTATCAGTAGTGATTCTTCATGCATTAAGAATCTGCAGATAAAGGAACCACTAGGTGGCAGTGATCACAGTGTGCTGAAGTGGGATTTACTCAAAGAGGTAACTACCATCGAGGGTAAAGGGAAGGGTTTTTGCTTTCATAAAGGTGACTATGATGGTCTCAGAAACTATTTAAATTCTATACAGTGAGACCAACTGAGGATGTTACTAACATCAATTTCAAAATGGTAAGCATTCGAAGAACTTATCTTGGAAGCTACTAGGCTTTACATACCAAGAAATATTGTTCAAGGTTTAGGCCTAAATGGATGTCAGATGAACTAATGAGATATATGGCAGAGAAGAAAAATGCAAGGGATACATATTAATTAACATGTGACACAGAAACCTATGATAGATATAAGCTGATCTGTAACCAAGTTACAAAGGAGGTTAGGGAGGCAAAGGCAGATTATGAGAAATATTTGGCAAAGGATGCAAAGAGTTCTTTACTTATGTAAACTCTAGAAGGAAGGGGATGAATCAGATTGGTCCACTTGATATCGATGGTTCAACTGTTGATGATCCTGCTCAGATAGCTAACAAACTAAATGAATATTTTGCATCGACATTCACACATGAGGAGTTATTCAGCGAGGGGAATGCCAGAGGTGTATTCAACTCTGGTAGTAAACTAGATAATCTTGTAATAACTGAGAGTAAAGTGGAGGAGAAATTGTTGAAGATAAACACAAGAAAGGTACCTGCGGTAGATGGGATCTATCCAGTTATATTAAAGAAGGCAGCAAAGGAAGTAAGCAAACCCTTAGCCATAATTATGAGAGCTTCCTTGGACTCAGGGGAGGTACCCATACACTGGAGATGTGCAAATGTGAACCCAATTCACAAAGGAGGATCAAAGGCTGACACAAGTAATTATAGACCTGTGAGTTTAACTTCTGTTCCAGGAAAATTAATGGAGGCACTGGTTAAAGAAGCACTGCAGGATCATCTAGACAAGACTTCAGTTATAGTTTGGACACAGCACGGTTTTGTTAAGGGAAAGTCTTGCCTGACCAATTTGATTGGATACTATGATGCAGTTACAAAAGAACTGGATGCAGGGAATAACTTTGATATTATATATTTGGATCTTAGAAAGGCTTTTGATACTGTTGCACATGGAAGACTGCTGCACAAATTGGAGCAGTGTTGAATTGGAGGCAAATTGCTGCTATGGATAAAGGGATAGTTGAGGGGGAGAACACAGAGTGGTAATCAATGGACACTGCTCATCATGGACTAATGTTATTAGTGGAGTCCCTCAGGGTTCAGTGTTGGGTCCATTATTGTTTTCTGTATTTATAAATGATATTGATGATGGTGTATCAAGCTTAATGTCCAAGTTTGTAGATGGTACAAAGGTTGGCAGGGATGTTAAGGACACTACTGATACTATGCTGCTGCAACAGGATCTGGAAAGGTTGAGCAGATGGGCTGATAGGTGGCAAATGAAGCTTAACATTGACAAATGTAAAGTGTACATATGGGAAACAGCAACCCCAATGCAACGTATCAACTCTGTGGTACTATACCGACAATGGTAGAGGATGAAAAGGACCTGGGGGTAATTGTGCAGGCAGATATGAAGTTCTCTGAGCAGGGCAGACAGGCTGCAAGAGTAGCTCATGGTGTCTTGTCAATGATATACAGGAATTTTTCTAGCAAGGATAAGTAGGTGATTATCCCTTGTATAAGGCTATGGTGAGCCACACCTTGAGTACTGTATACAAGTCTGGAGGCCTCATTTCAAGAAGGATTTAGAGCTGCTGGAACGAGTACAGAGAAGGGCAACAAGATTAGTGAATGGAACAAAGGGTTGGTCTTACGAAGAAAGGCTTAAGTTTTGCAAATTACAGTGTCCGGTGACTAGGCGCCGGCGAGGCGATCTGATAGAGGTGTATAAAGCCTTGAATGGTTTGAGCATGCTCAGTGCTGATGGGATACTGCCTCTTGCTCAGAATAATCACCTGAGTGGGCATAAATTGAAATTGAGGAAAAACAGATGTAGGATAGATGTGCGGAAATTTGCCTTTAGCCAGTGGGTAGTTGGTTGGTGGAACAGACTTCCATCCCTTGTTGTGGAAGTTAATAGCCTAAATAAATTTAAGGCTAGGCTGGACAGGTATTTGCAACGATCGGAGGAGTGAAATGGAAGTTTTTTTTTTTGGCTGATGCTGCATCATATGCCTCTACTAATGCTAAGGTAAGACAGGAAAAAAACAAAAAACAAATGTTAATTCCTTAAGTGCTCAGAATGTGTGTCATTATTCACAATATTTTGAAATCAACTAGATGACTGTTATTTGTATCAACCTGTCAGGGAGGGAAAGGACTAGAGAAAAGAATATCCTAGACCTCATCATCGCCCATGAATCAGATGACACAACTGGGCTGACAGTAGAGGAACCAGTAGCAGGAAGTGATCACGGAGTTCTAAGGTGGATGATGATGAGAGAGGTAGCAGTAGTAAAAGGCAAAGCAATGGGTTTTAATTTCAGAAAAGGAAATTACGATGTCTTAAGGGACTACATGGCCTCTATTAACTGGGTAGATTTTGCACAGAGAATGAATACAATTGAACTGTGCTATGCTTTTAAAACATTAATCACAGATGCCTTGAATGCATATTTACCATTAAAAAAATTCTCCACGAGGAGGGTTCCAAGGTGGATGAATAGTGAAGTTGCCACATTAATTGAGCAGAGAAAGGTGGCATGGAAAGGTTACAGAGCAATAAAAAAGTACTGAAGCCAATAACACCTACAAGATGATCTGTAATAGAGCCACAGAAAAGGTTCGACAGGCAAAGGCAGTTTATGAGAAATCACTAGCAAACAGAGCAAAGAGATGGGATAAGGAATTTTTCACATATATAAATGCCAAGAGAAGGACAAACCAGATCGGACCTTTACGTAAAGGAAAGGGGATAGTATTAAATACACCAGCTGCCTTTGCAGATGAAATCAACAGTTATTTTGCATCGATATTTACAAATGAAAAACCTTTTGTGGCAGTGGGAAATTGTGGGAGCGAAGTTGAAAAATATGTAATTAATGATATTGAAATTTCGCAAGATTATTTAATGAAAAAACTTTCGAGCCTACAGGCCAGTAAGGCTCCTGGAGTTGATGGAATATATCCTATAATCTTAAGGAAGGTGGGAAGTGAGTGCATTGAACCATTGAGGCTAATTATGCGAGCATCACTAGACTCTGGGTAGATTCCGTTGGATTGGAAAAGTGCCAATGTATCTCCCTTACATTTTTTTTTTTTTTTTTTTTTTTTTTTTTTTTTGTAGTTGTTGGCGCATCGGCTTCTTTGGCCATAATGCACCTCCCAAGGTTTTTGCAGTACTTTGATCCAAGCCCGAGGCGGGATACGAACCCGCGATCTTTGGGTTGCCAGGCAGGTACTTTACCCACCTGGCTAGCCCTCCCATACATAAGGGTGGCTCTAAGAGTGAAGTAGGAAATTATCGACCTGTCAGTCTGACTTCAGTGGTAGGGAAAATCATGGAGGCAATGATCAAGGGTGGAATTCATTATCATTTGGATTGAATTGAAATTCTCAAGGATACTCAGCATGGTTTTGTAAAGGGAAAATCATGTTTAACAAATTTGGTTCGCTATTTCGAAAGAGTCACTCACGAGCTGGATTTAGGGAATAATTTCAACATTGTTTATTTAGATTTCAGCAAAGCTTTTGACTCAGTCCTACATGAGCGGTTGCTTTATAAGCTGGAATGGGTTGGAATCACTGGGAAAATCCTTAGATGGATAGCAGGATGGCTTCAGGGCAGGAGAGGGTTGTGATAAATGGCTATTCCTCAGATTGGGTTGATGTAAGAAGTGGGGTTCCCCAAGGATCAGTATTAGGACCACTGTTGTTTTTAATTTTCATAAACGACATTGATGAAGCGATAGAGGGCGTGATGTCTAAATTTGCAGATGATGTTAAAATTGGTAGAGTAGTTAATGATCACTGTCAAGCTGAGCTTCTTCAGAGAGACCTAGATAGACTTCAGGAATGGACAGAAAAATGGCAGCTATGCTTTAATCCAACAAAGTGTAAGGTATTACACCTGGGAAACAGTAATCCCAAAATAACTTATTCACTTGGTGAAGTTGAACTAAAGTCGGTAGTGGAGGAAAGGGACTTGTGTGTTATGGTACGGTCAAAGTTTTCCGAGCATCGTAGACAGGTTGCAAGGAAGCCCCATAGTGGCCTATTGATGATTTATCAATCAATTGTTAGTAGAGATAAGGACGTCATAATCCCATTATATAAGCCTATTGTTAGATCACACTTGGAATACTGTGTTCAAGTATGGAGACGTGCCCAAAGAAAGACATCGAGCTTCTTGAAAGGGTGCAAAGACGGGTAACTCGCCTGGTGAGAATGGCAAAAGGGTGTCCTTATGAAGAAAGACTTCGAATATGTGGGTTGCAGAGTTTGGAAACTAGACACCTTAGAGGAGATTTGATTGAGGTGTTTAAGGCTCTAAGAGGCATCAGTAAAATGAATGGGAATGAAATTTTCAAGATTATAAATGATGCTAGAACTAGGGGATATAAATTCAAGTTACGGGGGAAATGTTTAGATTAGACCGCTGGAAGTTTTATTTTAGCCAGCGAGTTGTAAATTACTGGAATAGGTTGCCTACATGGATGGTAGAGGCTGACAGTTTGAGCAAATTCAAAGGTCATCTGGATAGTACCTTCGGGTGAGGGAAGCACTTAGGATGATAGGTTTAATTTCCTTTTCTTTTATTAATTATTATTATTTATTTATTTATTATTATTTTTTTTTTATCATTGTTTTATTCGGTTTTTTTTTTTTTTTTTTTTTTTTGGCTGGTGCAGCATAAGCCATAGGCTTTCTTGCACCATGCGGCCAATACTAATACTGTTCCTGGAGTCAGTATACCATACTGTGACACATGTTTGCACAAGACCCTGTATGCATCCACTTCCTGGAAAATGTCATGAAGCATTTCATTACATTTTCCAGAAAGTGAATGCAAACAAACAATGATGAAGCATTTCAGATCATTGTGTGTATGAGATTTCCCACCTTGCCCTTATCAGTTTCTAAAAGAAAGTCTGTTGCTACTACAATTTGATTTCTGATGTGGCCAGTGACCATCACTGATATTAGCATTAGTAGTGGCAAATGATGCAAGAAAGCAAGCTTATACAGCATCAGCCAAAAAAAAAAAAAAAAAAACAACACTTCCCATTTCACCTATTCATTCCCTCCAGTACTTTGTCTAGTTCTTCCTTGATGTACCATTTCGAAGTTTCGTTTGGGTGGTGGTGGTATCTGCCAAGAATAAGTAACATTAGACTTCTCCACAGCCGAAGCCTTACTTATTTCTTATTTGAGGTAGTGCAATACCATGGCAACTCATTGTGAAGGTATTCTCAATATGAGATATAATTAAAACAACACATTGCACTAAAAGATATTTCTTGGCTAAATGCCTAAGAGTATGAAGGGTTAAAATGATTCTCTCTCCATTCATAGGTTCAGTTTTGACAGTTTGCTTTTGCCGTACATTTTTTGAAGGGTAGCCCATGATGAGTCTTGAATTTCTGGAACCATTCATTGGAAGGCTTGAAATCTTAAATATTATATCCAATTTATAAATGATTCAGCCTTAATTTTAAAAGATTTCCATCTAATGGAATGGATTTTGCACACATCATCATTAGCCAATCCAAGAGTACCTTTTCAGTAGGCACCTCCGTAGCCAGGTGGGCTGGAGCAGCAGTGCGTAGCACACGCTTCTTGATTAGACCGGGGTTTGAGCCCGTGACCACCAAATACGGAGGATGCAGAAAGGTCAGGGAATGACCACCACATATCCCCGCAGCAATATGGCCATTGTTGCTAATGCTCCTAAAAACCAAATAACAACAACGTTTTCAGTATCCAGATACTTCACCTTTTGTTCTCTGATCTTGCCTGGTGCAGCAGACTTCTCTAAGCTTTGCTTTTTTTATGATCTTTCAGAATGGTGAACAAGGAATACCAAACTGTTTAGCAATATTGGTCTTAGAATGCACAGTATTTTATACCGTTTGTAAAATCTTAATTTTGTCTGTGGTTGGCAAAGCTATCTGCTGCATAGAAGCCATCCGATAAACCAAGTCTCTATGTATATGATGAAGTGAACTTCTAGTTGAAGTTAGTATGAGAAATCGCCAGTGAGCTTGCAAAATTGGCAAGTGATTTCTCATGAAAAGTCTGCAAGCTTATCATTAGTAGCAGTATTCTTTCATTTTGAAATGTGAATATTGTAATAAAAAAAAGTATAAAAACAAGATAGTGATGAAAATTTTTGCATCATTATAGAGAACTTGTTGGTCTTTCAAGTTCATTATAACAAATGTAAAACAGGATTAAGTTTTTGGAAAATCAGCTGGGATCAACCACGTGCTTGTATAATTTGCTGTGACAGTATATTTATTTATCTAATTTTAATGAAAATTCATTCTTTGGAAGTCATGTGGACAGCATGCTGAAGGTGATAGGCACCACTTCAGAACATGCCTAACAAATGCTAAAGATGTGCTTCCCAGTAATATCAGAAAGATACATACAACATAGAGGGTATCCCATAAGGCAGTGTGCCATTATATTAGGCAAACAAAATAGTACAAGACTAGTTAACTGGTAGAGGACATAATGAAGTTATGAAACAGCAGTTAACTGATATCATACACATTACAGAACCACAATGCATTATGCATAGAATCAGCATCTGATTACAATCAGATGCTTGTTCATATTAGTAGTAGTAGTAGTGGCAAATAATGTAAGAATGCAAGCTTATATAGCATCAGCAAGGGGGGGGAAAAAAAAAAACTCCACATTTCACCCATCCATACCCTCCAAGAATTTGTCTAGTTCTTCCTTGAATTTATTCAACCTATCCACCTCCACAACAACAGATATAACCCTGTTTCAACCACCCTTCCTCAAATTAAATTTGTACCCCTCATGTGTGTGCAGCCTCAGCAAGAGGAAGAATGCCATTCACATTCATACTCAATCTTGAGTACCGTGTACAGGTCTGGAAGCCTCATTTTAGGAAGGATGTAGAGTTGATAGAACGAGTACAGAGAAGGACAACAAGACTAGTGAAGGGAACAAAGGGGTACTCTTATGAAGAAAGGCTTAAGTTCTGCAAATTGCAGTTTCTGGAGACCAGGCACCTGTGAGGCGATCTGATTGAGGTGTATAAAGCCTTGAATGGATTGAGCAGGCTCAATGCTGATGGGGTTCTTGCTCAGATTACAAACCTGAGGGGGCATAGATTCAAACTGAGGAGAGACAGTTGTAGAATAGATCTGCAGAAGTTTGCCTTTAGTCAGTGGGTAGTTGATTGCTGGAACAAACTTCTATCTGTTGTTGTTGTTGTGGAAGTTGATAGCTTAAATAAATTCAAGGCAGAACTAACTAGATAAACATTTGGAATGAATGGATCAGTAAAATGGGAAGGGTTTTTTTTTGGTTTTGGCTGGTGCTGTATAAGCTTGCTTTCTTGCATCATGTGCCTCTACTGATGCTAATCCATTCAAGACTTAAACACTTCAATCAGATCACCCTGCAGGTTCCTAGTCTCCAGTTGTTGCAGAACTGAAGCCTTTCTAGATAAGAATACCCTTTTATTCCCTTCACCAATCTGTTTGCTCCTTTCTGCACCCATTCCAGCAGATCTACAGCCTTTCTAAAATGAGGCCTCCACACCTGTATACAGTACTCACGATGTGGCCTAACCATGACCTTATACAAAGGGATAATCACCTCCTTATACCTGCTAGCAAAGTTTCTATATATCATTGATAAAACCCTATGAGCTGTCCTGGCAGCATGTCTGCACTGCACAGAGAATTTCATATCTGACTGTACAATTATCCCCAGGTCTTTTCCACTATCCCAAGTGTAGTACCACATAGTATACTACATAGTATATTTTACAAGTTATTGTAATCTCATCAAAATATTACGTATGCAACCAGTGCCATCGTGGTATGGTAGGAACCAGGCAAATGCTTAGGGTACCATTTGGGTAGGGGCATTTATTTGTAATTTACTTGTAAAGACTGCTACTTATTGAGCAGTCTCAGTCACTTTGTAATTGAAATTTTTATTTTATTTTTTATTTTATTTTATTAATAAAAAGATACACAACAGGTAACCATTAACAGTGTATCTGAGATCAGATCAATAAACATAATAACAATAATGTGAAATCCTACAGGACGATAAACATTGATATAGATTCAAACAATAAAGCATATGTACAAAAGAGGATTGTACAAAATGGATTAAAATTACTTGAAAATCATTTTACTAATTACATTTATTTTCACTTTGAATAATACTTACTCTGACATTTTTTTTCTTTTCAATTAGGAGCAAAATATCTGATTTCTAATAATCCAAATAGAAGATGCAAGGTGATGTTGAATGCAGAGCTTTTAAGCACTTTGTATATGAAAGTTTTTTCACGTAGTTCTAAAATTAGAATGGTGCATGAGAGAATTATAGAGTTTGCTGATAATTGTTGAGGTTATTATTTATTATTAAGTGAGGAGATCCTTACTGCAAATAGCAAAAGTATAATTATATTTCCTATAACTAGTTGCAGTGTTCTTAGCAGAAATTGAAAACTGTATCGTTGAAATAAGGAGTTGAGACAAAAGTCATTATACCATTGCAATAAATTCACTACACAATATTCACCTGCATAATTTTATAATATTTAATTAAATACCTTCACTTTTTACAATTGTTTTAATGTTGGTTTTCTTACTGCACATATGCTTAAGTTAAGCCATAAACAGTAATCTAAATTGGTTATATTATTCATTTTGAATCTCATGACTTTTTTTGTGTAATATTTAAATAACAAAGGAAATATATAAAAGAAAAAGATTCAAGAATACATATTTCTGCTGCCAGTCAGTATTAGATATATATTTCAAATTACAGGTGTATATACAATATATATATTTTTAATTTTGATGTTAGCAATCACTCTATTTATTAAATACAGTGATCATGGTAAAGTTAAACTAAAATTTACCTGCTAAAACAGGCTATAGTGATTAAAATAAATAGTGAACAGTCTGATTTTAATAGTTTTTTTTTTTTGTGAAATATTATTACTCTATTAATTGATTTAATGTTAATGTCAGTACTAGTCTTTCGAATTAGTTGTCTGTATGGTCTGTTTCATGAGAAAAGAAAAGGCTTGATTTAAAAAAGACTTGATTTAAATTCAAGGTTGACTTTTGTTCTCTCTCTCTCTCTCTCTCTCTCTCTCTCTCTCTCTCTCTCTCTCTCTCTCTCTCTCTCTCTCTCTTTACCCCCTCCCTTGTTATTATCACATGACATTGAATGCCTCCCTTAGTTAGCTAATGAGACAGGAAGAACATGTTATAAGAAAACTGTCATGAAATTGCTGCTATTGCACAGTTTTATTCTGTGAAGATAACAGTGATGTATTCCATCAATAATCAAGTTATATCAATCTACACTTGTGATGCTAGCAAATTGCTACTTGTGTTATTACTTATAGCATCCAATTTTCACTCAACTGTCTGACCATACTGTATTATTTCATTATATTATATCAATCAAAGAATAAAAATATAGTACCTGTAGAGGCAAAGTAATAATAAATTTTATGTACATGAGAATTGTTTAAAAAATTAAACTGTAATGCAAATTATACACAAGAAATTTTTTTTTAAAAGTGATTAAAAATATAACTTGTGGCAATCCATCCTACACTTAAAGGCATAGTGTTTGCTGAATTCTGCTTCTATAATACAAAGCAGTATACAGTGTTCTCCCCAGAAAATTTTGCCAGCTAGGTAGGGAAGTGTAATACTTCGCAATATTATAAAAATTTCTGTTATTTATAAATGTGACTTAAGTGATCCAGAGCAAAAATTAATTGCATAATTTAACATTATATGTTCCTGTTGCATTGATCTCAATCGCATAGTATATTCGAATTAATATTGATCAAGATCAGTGAGCAGTACCATATGGTACCGCGAGAATTGCTTAAATTTTAGCCGGGCAGTCAGTTAAATTCACTGGCGGTGCACCCATTTGATAGGTCCTGGGGAGAACTGGTATATGTTACCTAATGAGACTGTTTCCTGAAGCACTCTGGTGTTACAATATAATTTTGATGACTTTACATAATTTTGATATATTTTCATCCTTGAAAATGGCTAATGAAAGGAAAGGTCAGCCCAAATGGTAGTATGGTAAATAAACAGCAGAAAGTCAATTGTATTAAAAGTAAAGAGAAAAGTGATAACACTTAAATTGATTTGTCCAAATAATTGTTATGGTTTATATAATGATCATAAATTATTATTATTATATGTGATTGATAGTTGATTATGCTACTTATATGTATATCTTTAAGAAATACATATATTGGACTTTTGTCAATGATATAATCTCCTGTTATATCATTGTTTCTATAGAAAATCACTTTTGATTTATGGCACAGGCAAAAGTCCATTTTTAAGTAAATTTAGAATATTTTTAGATTTGCAATATTTACATGTTGTCAGTAAACCTTTGACGGGCATGTATATTATACAGGAAAAAAAATTTTCTCCTTTAAAATTACATTTAAATGTAATAAATTTAATTAAAAACATACATTTGTATGAAAAGAGAAAGTCTTCTCAATAGTCTTCTTTATTAGTGAAGCATTACTTATTCGAGGTAGTGCAATATCGTGGCAACTCGTTATGAAGGAAGAGCACAATATGAAAAACAGAGCAAATGATGCCTACTACAAAAACTACTTCGTAGTTTCTTAAGAGTTGTCTATGTTGTATCTACACCAATATTATGTAGATAATAAACTCTTAACGTATTATGCCTTGTGTATTTAGTTATTTTTAAATATTGTCATATGCACCTTTTGGCATCTCTCATATTGTGTGATTATCTTCACAACTGGGTCGTCATGTCTGCAATACCAGGGTACCTGCCCATCTACTGATGATAGGTCAATAGCCTTGAAACGGTGCCATCTGGGTGGTACTCGGTACTCACTGAGAATAAGTAACAATAGTCTTCTCTATTAGTGAAGCATTACTTATTCGAGGTAGTTCAATATCATAGCAAATCGTCATGAAGGAAGAGAAACAGAGCAAACCGGCATCCCCATACTCCTCCTTCAACCCATGCACGGTACTAAGTACTATAGGTTTTAATACCTTTCGTGTTTGGGGTTTTCATAAAAAAAAAAAAAAAAAAACGATGCATACTACAACTATTTCGTAGTTTCTTAAGAGTTGTCTATGGTGTATCTACACCGATATTATATAGATAATAAACTCTTAACGTATTATGCCTTGTGCATTTAGTTATTTTTAAAGAAAAGAGAGAGAAAGGGTGGTTGTGCGTGTACATATACAAGAAATTCTCAGTCAAGAAATAAAGCCAAAAGAAAGAAACAAGACAGAACAACACAAAAAATCAAAATAAAAACAAAAACAAGGTAATGTAACCCTTATCACATATGGTAATAAATAGTAAGCTGTGGAGCATGCAGCAATGCCACCCTTCAGTGTAGAAGAAGAAAAAAAAATTAGTAGGAAAAATTTTATTCTCTATATAGTATGCCACTCCTTGGAAATTCATTCTCTTATGTTTCTGTCTTTTCATAGCATTGGAGGTCACAGTTAACCAAATTGGTTGAATCATTGCACTGATTATTGAATATCACGAAATATGTTTTATTATTGCACTGATTATAACTGATGAAATATTGTAATTCCATCAGTCATCTTTGACTTGTGGCATCTGAGGAGATGGAGGCTTAAAAGGTTATATATATATATATATTTTTTTTAATTTATTTATTTTCTGTTGTTTACGAATAATCAGTTAGTTGTGGTAGGATGCCTGTCAAGAGCCGTCAAAATGTGGGGTCGTCAAAATTGAACTGTAAAGTATGTATTGTATATATATAAAAATCCCATGTGTGTTGCACCCCTGGGTGTAGCAAGTCCAGGGGCTGCATGTTGACAAGACAGTGTCACACATTTACTGTTATCTTGATATATACGCAAACTCTAAACTGTAGATGTGCAATAAAATCACAAAATAAATCTAAAAGTAAACTTGTTAAAACTGGATAAAATTGTATTTGCCATGTCATTTATTAAAACTATATTTGTATTTTGAGTCTCTGTAATCTCTTTATCAGCAGTTGCTTTTAGAAATTTTTAACACCTCTACTGTTTGTAGTTAATGTATATTGATGTTAGGTATATTTAGGGTGGGTGAGCCAAATTTTTTTTTTAAAGATGACATTTTATGACCATTTTTATGATATATAATAATTGTATAATATATTATTATATTACATAATATAGTTATCAATAAATATATAATAATTATATAACAAGTTAAAAATATATTAATGTCATTGGTCATTGATTGAAAAAAATTGATTGAAGTATTCTAAATTTTATTCATTTATAAAAGTATAAAATAAAGTTTTAACCACATAAATAAAACATATAAACCAATTAAAACAGTCAAACTTCACACTCAATACATTTCTTCCCAGAAATTTGGCACCTGTTATTTGCACTTAACTTACTGATGTCAGGCTACATTTTGAGTAGATACAACTTTTATTACTAGTAACACAGGTCTGTCAGTTGGGTGCTCCCTTTTGTGTTGTTTCTTTTCACAAGTGAAAAAAACTGTTGTGCTGCCAAACATCACTTGTATTTGACAGGCAAATTGAACCATCTTTGGGAATTCTGCAGATAAATAAAAAGTTTTGTGCTCAAGCATCACTAAACTCTTTTACAAATGAATCGATTTGCAATTTGTTGAGTTCCATTTGTAAATTTACATTTGCTTTTTCAATATTGAAATTTAATGGTGCATTGAATGTGTAAAAGTTTGTTTTGCAAAGCTTTAAGTCTTGAAATCAAATTTCAAACTCATTTCTCAACAATGAAATATTATTTGAGTAATAGTTGAACTCTTCTATAATACAAAGTTCTATAACACAAATTGGTGCAATTCATACAAAGAATGATTCACAAGTTCAAAATGATCCAAATTATATTTTAATTGAATTTCTCACATCCAAAATTTTGTTTGTATAAAGTTATTTGGAACACTTATATTACCATACATTAATATTATAAGTTTGTTTTTTACTTGAAAGTTGAAGGTTCAATTCATTCAAATGCTTTTCAAAATCTTGGTGCCATTTAATACTTTTTATGTTGGCTGTAACTTGCCATTTCATCTCCAAAAATAATATAATAATTTCACTTCTCAAATTTAAAAATTTCCAATATGTTGTAATACAACAGCTAATGAATTTCATTACTTTCCACATCAGCAAAAGAAAACTGGTGATAATTCAGTCCTTGGGCACAGATACATCTTATTTTAAAACATGGTTGAATTTTATTGTTTTTCCACACAACACTCTTGGTGAATTATGCAATGGAAAGTGTTAATTTCCTACCAAGTCTTTCATTTAATTTCCCTACAACACCATTTTTAACCAGTCACAGCAGGAGCTCCAGTTACAAAACACAACAGTTTATTTAATGGAAGCTCATTTTTTCAGTATATTATCTACATCTGGAAATTTCTTCTCCAGTTATTCCTATGCATGGGAATTACCTCCAAAGGTTTTTCCATTATTACAAAATTCATGGTATAATCACAAATAAGCACTGCAAACTGAGCTGTCTTTAGTCTTTGTGTTTTTGTCAAATAGCTATAGAGTAAAAATAGGGCTCACAATACCGGTCAAAATCTTAAAACTTGTATTTAAAAAAAACATTTTTTGCAATACATTTTGATGACAATTAGGTGCAATGAAGTAAAATTAAAACAAGTAATTACTTGAATTCACATTTTGAATCAAACTTTTATTACAATAATAAATATTCTAGCAAAAATTATTAAACATACAGTTATTCTAAAAACAAAAAAATAAGCATTCACCCTACCTGTATGAATAAAGTGAGCTCTTAAGAAACTCAATAGTGTTATTTTTTAAACTGGATCTAATTTTGGTACATTAATTAGCGGCAGAAGACGTCCTTTTGGATTCTGTGCTGGTTGGTGCTTTGTACTGATATTGCTGTAGACGAGTTGCAGTTTAACTCCCCCCCCCCCTTATTCCCTCATCTTCAAAAAATCTTATTTCCTTTTTATCAAAAATAAAAAATATTTCCTTTTTGACTTTTTATGGCACTATATCCGTATTAATGAAAGAAAGGGACTGACGGTTAAGCTTTGTGAGGAAACCAAATCTAAGTTGTGGGGGGAGGGTATTTATTTATTCATTTTTATTTCCCTGTACCTTAGTATTGCCGTCAGTGGCCATTATGATTTTTGGACAGCAGCTCCCCTCAAGCACTAAGCCCCACAAGCTACCTGACTGCGTTAAAAAAAATGAGAATTTCGAGGAGTTGGGGGATATCCCCCCACACGAGTATATATATTGTGTATATATATATATATATTATATGTGAGCTGTCAGTTTCTCAAGAGCAATGACACAAATATAAAACAAAAGTCATTTATCATACAGATTACAATACCTAACTGGTGTTCATTTACATCTAATCTTCATTTTTCTCATTTAATCTGTTAATACATGCTATCATTTGCATAAAATTTCTCTCAATTAACAATTTCAACTCCCTACAGCTTCAAACACTAAACTAATTCAATCTTAATCACCAATATCAATTCTCTTCACAACAGCAATCCATAAGTCACTAACTTAATGCTAACAATTCCATGTAATCTCTCATAATATAGCAATATCAATTTTCTTTGAAACTCCAGCCAATAAACCAACTTAGTACTAAACATTTCCTTATTTCTTACGTTTCTTCAACTTCAATCTTACTCTAAAATAATCTCCCACTTTAAGTACCATTTCCAAAACAACACAGTTCAGAGGACTTACCTTTCTTCTCTTTCACGGTGGGATTCCTTTGTGCGGGTTCCTTCCACAGAGAGTGTGGTGATCTCTCTCTCTCGTTGAACCCTGCATCTCTGCTGTATAGCTTTTCCAGTACTGTCTTATTTTGAGAACAGTTCTCTGTTAATATGGAACGAAATTACCACAGCAGTATTAGAAGCCAGGGCACTATCAGACTGGCTTGTTATTCAACTTCTGGATTAACTTCTAGCACAGGAACATGCCAGGCAGAACCCTTCACTATATAGCTGGACACTCCCAGAACTGGACCCAAACTGATCCCAGAACTACCACTGGAAGTCTGCAACCCCTCCGAACAACAACCACAAACCCCTCTTTTGGTGTGAGCACCTTATTTACTTCCCATTTATTTATTGAATTGATTGCAAGTTACAATCGCCCCTTGTACTACTTTTTTTATATGCAAGCTTATGTGCAAACCACAGAGGGGTTTTGCACGCATTTACATATCTCCCCCTGTCTGATTTAAGCCTGACCCAATCACGGTGTTATTCTTTAAACTCACTCTTCTTCCTTTGGTGTAAAAAACAGTTTTTACCACACAACGAAACACTTTTATATTTTACCTGTACATCACCTGTTCACAATACCTTTGAACTGTCCCATATCATCATTCTTCTCTTTCTTGGTGATTCCTCTCTCTCTCTCTCAGGGTAACCCGTGAATTTTTTTTTTTTTTTTTGGCTGGTACAGCATAAGCCTCAGGCTTCCTTGCACTATATGGCTAATAATAATAATATCAACACCCTTTCCCAAAATGCACTAAATGTCATATCCTCAAGTAGCGGTGTAATAGAGGAATTAAACTATTGTTCAGAAGCTTTTAATTTTAACCCTTCCACACCTGCCATACATTTATTCACCATATTCCTTAATTGCACTACCAGGCCTACTGCCACTAATAGAAATATTTCCGTAATGATGTTTTCATTATTCCTTAAGTGCTTCCACACACACACACATGCACTCTACTTACTAAGAGAAATATATTTGTAAGATTTTGTCTTACAATTTTATGACGTTTTCAGGTTTCCGTCGCATTTGTACTGTGTATAACAATCCCTCATTTGCAAATTCAGCAGTATTAATGATTTGTTGTTGTTGATTTTATAACCTTTATGCGAATAAATCATGGATAATTATTTTTTGAATTAGTACTGAAAAACCGGTATTTTTGTATCAATACTGGGATTTGAATACCGGAAAAAAATTACCGGAATCTCGGTATTGTAAGCCCTAGGTAAAAATCTCTACTAATAACACTTAATTAGCCTCTTAAGTCATTAGCTCTGTTATTGACATATTCAGCTGTTGTATGCTGCTGGTAAAGCTTGTTTATGAAAATATTGAATTTTTTTTTCTGGTTGCATAATTTTAGTTGTCTCAATCAAATATTTTTGAATAAATTCACATGTATGAAAGGTTTTGAATGAGTTGTGATTAAATTTTCCAAAACATAACTGGCTTTTGCTGCTAATTCAGTTGTGTTCTTGGTAGAATAGAATGTATTTTGTTGCTTGTTTAAGGGTGTTTGTGTTTTCTACTGACAGGGGGCTTTTATCCAGGTATTGTTAAGGTATTGTAAAACACATACCTATGAACGTAAAAAATTTAAAACACTTAAACAACTGAAAAATGCTACCATTTGTGCAGATTGAGCTGTCAGAACACTTCTGTATTACTGATATGAAAATATGATACTGTAAAACAATTTGAAATTTACACTCAAGTTGCTCCTTCTTATTTAGAAAATTGTTCTGCAGTGAAAAACTTAAATATTTTTGAATGGTTAATCTAGACAAAATATGAAATTTTTGGATTAATGTGAATATATAGTTTTATTTTAATGTTTATCGCTGTGGTAGAATAATTTCCAGTTTAATGTGAATGTTTATTGCAGGCAATCCAACAAATTTTTATACTTTTATTTAGGGGAGGGCAGTGTAATATTAACCCAGTCTACTGTGCAGACAATATGTTCAAAACCTGTTTCTCAGCTCTGTCAGCAAACTGCTTTTGTTGTTAGTGTCTCACTGGTTACTTTGACATAGTTTCCCAGTCGGTAATTGCCGTGGTAGGTGATTTTATTTGTCAAGATTGCTCACAGAACTGTTTGGGAATATCTTAAATGTAATCTAATGTCATAGTCATGACTTAAAAAAAGGAATAAAATGGTGGTGGGGAGTTTGCTTGATAAATAGAAAGTGAGGACTTTGCATGCAACAATATATTGTTTAGTGAGGTGGATGTAAAGAAAAGCTGAAATTAAAAATAAAAAGTTATTATATTAAAAATTTGAAAATGTTATTTTACCTTTTGGGGTAGAGGATATATCTCTCCCCATCCCCTTGTTTAAAATTTAGAAAAATGAATGAACAATTAATGTGGAACATTTTTGAAAGTATCATTGCTTTCATTTTCAAACTATTTCCTGACACCTTTTGTCTATAAGAAACATACCCCCTCCCCCATGCCTTAATTTTAAAATTGGAGAAATTAATGAATTGTCAATATGGATTAGTTTTGAAGTTATCATGTTATCAGTAGTTTCACACAAATTTGCCACCCTGTTTTTATATTGGCATGGCTAAAAAAAAAAAAAAAAAATATATATATATACACACACACACTGATGAGCCAAAACATTATGACCACCTACCTAATATGATGTTGGTCCTCCACGTGCAGCCAAAACAGCTTGTACCCGGCGAGGCAGGGATGCTATAAGATTTCTAAATGTGTCTTGTAGTATCTGCTACCAACACGTAACCAGCAGATTCTTTAACTCCTGTGAGGTAGGTCTGTGGTTGAGATGCCACAGATCAGAGTTGCTGTTCCAACAAACCACAGATGCTTGGTGGAATTGATGTCTAGGGAATTTGGAGGCGAGGGCAATACCTGGAAGTCTTCCTCATGTTCTGTGAACCAGTCTTGAACAATCCGGGCAGAGTGGCATTGTGCATCATCTGCTGAAAGACTGCACTGCCAGAGGGGAAGACCGTTGCCACGAAAGGATGTACCTGGTCAGCAATGATGTTTAGGTAGGTGGTAGACGTCAGTGTCCGGCACATGGATGACTGGGCCCAGGGTATCCCAGCAGAACATCGCCCAAAGCATGACACTGCCGCCATCAGCTTGTTTTCGTCCCAGTGCATCCAGGCACGAACACTTCTCCAGGTAAACAATGCACGCGCACCTGGCCGTCCGCATGGTGCAACAGGAAACGTGATTCATCAGACCAGACGACCTTCTTCCAATCACTCAAGGTCCAGTTTCAATGCTCGCGTGACCATTGTAGGTGCTGTCTGTCACCAGTGAACCGTGGTTAGCATGGGCACTCAGAGTGGCCTGCGGCTACGCAGCCCCATTTTCAGCAGAGTTCAATGTACTGTGTGTTGTGACACATTACTCCCATCACCAGCCTTCCAATTACCAGCGAGTTGCACCACAGTCGCCCTTCTGTTGCCATGTACCATCCAGGAGAGCCTTCACTCACCTCGAGCATCGATGAGCCATGGTCACCCAACACCTTGTCAGCGGTTCATGGGTTCCCCCTCCTCGGACCACTTTCAATAGGTCTAACCACGGCTGACCGTGAGCATCCCGCCAGCTGTTCCATTTCAGATATGCTCTGACCCAGCTGTCTGGCCATTACAACTTGGCCTTTGTCGAACTCGCTTAAGTCCTCTGCCTTTCCCATCTGTAGAACAAGAGTAACACTGATTAATGGAGCCCATTATCAGGTGTTTTTTTATACTGTGTCCCGACCTGCACACACGCGTAGTTCACCTGCAGTTGCTTCGATTTGCATAACGACTCACTAGTCAATGTTTTGGCTTATTAGTGTATATGAAAATACATTGTTTGCAAATTTCCTACTTTTCTGTTTGAATAAAGATCTCACAATTGAAAAAATACTTTGAAACAATGCAATGGTTTTCCATCTCATGCTTAGTTGCTGATGGTAGCTCAGATGGATTTTATAGTATGGAGTAACAAAGATAATTCAGCAATGAATGGTTGCTGAATGGTTACAAATTAGAAAATCCAAAATAACTATTTTTTCTAATCCTGGAAGAATAGACTATATATGTGATGCAAAGTATACATGCATTGACTACATACAATGCATGTATACTTTGCATCATATATACAATCTTTTCTGCCAGGATTAGAGAATTTTTATTATATTGGGCCACGTTAAGTGACATCACAGCAGTAATAGTAGTACTATGTACTACTATTATTGCCGTGACCTAGGTGCCTCCGTAGCCAGGTGGGCAGGAGCAGCAGTGCGTAGCACACGCTTCTTGATTAGACCAGGGTTTGAGCCCATGACCACCAAATACGGAGGATGCGGAAAGGTCAGGGAATGACTACCGCATATCCCAGAGCAATATGGCCTTAGTTTCTAATGCTCCTAAAAACCAAATAACAACAACAACATTGCCGTGACAACAACAACATTGCCAAATAACAACAACAACAAAACAATATAATTGTGCTGCATGTGGCCCGTGTTTGACATGCCTGGTGTATATGAAGACAACATGACTGAATGGTACCCTATTTAGAGGCTTGAAGTGGTTTCATTCAGTCATTAATTTTAGCACATGGTTGATATATTTATTCTATGAATACTGTACTGTATTCTGCAATGAATAACTAGTTCTTGATTTAGGCAATGCAAGTAAAGCTAACAATCAGCTATAGAAAGAAATGTAAAAAAATGTGTGTGAAAACCTTAAAGAAAAACAGTTAACAATTTAGCTAGCTTAAATTCAATTGTATATTGACAGCTGGACACTGATCCTACCATTGCATCATTAGTATGATGACATTTTCAGCACAACAGATATCATGACATTGAAATTTAAAAAAAAATTAGTAGGCATTTATGGGAATAGTTTATGCAGTTTTTTTATATTTTGGCTTGCCTGCTGAGCTTATTTTGCATCTTGCAAGATTAACTCTTCAGACAGAAACACAGATTGATGTTAAAATGAGAGGCCCATCCTATGTAAGTGCCTGTCCATAAAGCCACTGTTGGGTATCGCCACTGCATCTTTATTGCCAGCTATTTATTTAATAAATCCAGACATTAAATTTTTTCTTCTAACATGCCTTAAAGTGTTTTCCTTCTAACATGCCTTAAAGTGTTTTCCTTCTAAAATGCCTTATTTTCTTATTTATTTATTATCTTACTTATTTTTACTTGTATTTATTTATCTGTATGCCTTTATTTAAAGAACAGAACTTACAAGATTTTGCCTTTAGTAGTTAACTTTTCAACGATTTGTTAGTAATTTCTGGTCTTTTTCCAAGTGATCTACACTATGATTGATATGGGCAAGGAAGATTAAAAAGACTGATTTTACATTATTAAATACTGTAGTTGATTTGGACATTGAATGAGATCACCTTAATTCCTTTCAATATTATAGTACTTTTGTGACATTATGTTAATTAATGTCAACAGAATGATTCATCACTTAAAAATTCACTTCACTGACCATAACACAGATGTTCAATTTTTTCTGCATGTGTTTTCTGTAGACATTTTCCTGGCCCCTCCCAGTGCTTCTGAATTTAAGAGAGAGATTTGTTGCATTTAAGATTTAACAGGAACATTTATCCATCCATCTTTTTCTTGTTCTTCTAAATTTAAGAGAGACTCAGGATGCTGCCCCAGTTGTGTGAACAACATTCCATGGCAGGATAGGGTAATTTGTAGTCAGCTGCTGCTTGGCAGAACAGGAACATTTATCCATTCACCGTCTTGTCCTTGTTCTTCTGAATTTAAGAGAGACTTTAGTAATGCCACCCCAGATGTGTGAACAACATTCCATGGCAGGGTAGAGCAGATTAGTAGATAGTTGCTACTTGGAAGCACTTTTGTCCATTCACTATTCTTTTCCTTGGACCAACCTTCCTGCTTATTTTTTTTGAAAATTACTGTCAACAGATATATGCCATCCTCTCAACCTTCATCCATTCACTGTGCTAGAATAATATAGGTTCTGATACTTTCATGTTTGGAGCTGCAATAAAAAAATAAAAAAAAACATATTAATTTGTCTTAGTGTAAAATCACTTGACTTTTTAGTATATACTGTTTTATGTCGTATTTCTCATTACAGGTATTTTAAATTTGTCTTTGTATTTTTCCTTTGTGGATATGCATAACTTATTTAAATAGAAAATTGTATTTCATCCATAATTTTGCCTTTAGCACAATCTTTTGTGATGAAAATTGTGATATACATGTATTTTGTGTTGAGAACAAAGTTTAAAATAGAAATTGAGAAAATTATTTAGATGTGCGAACTTTTATTGATATAAGTCATTGCAGTATTTTATTATAATTTTTAATGATATAGTAATAGCATTGGCCGCACAGTGCAAAGATGCTAGAGCCTTTTGCTGCAACTTTTGTCAGATAACATTTTAGCACATTGTACATAGTTTGTGAATAAACGCAATTGCGATATCATTCTAAAATTTGCTTTCTTAAGTGTTGTTACATGCAAATGTGTGTGTACATGCACACACACACACACACAGTTTCATAACATGTAGCCCTACAGAATAGACAGATTTTTTTTCAGAATGATTGGATAAATTAAATAGAATAGGAGCAAATATATTATGCTAATGCTATCAAAGCAATGTTGGCTGGGTTTGAAACTACTAGTTTTGGGGGATATGCAGACTAACAGTTTAATGGCAGTTGCAAGCAGAGGTAAAATTGATTCTTGCACTGTTTCTGTTGGGACATGCAACAGCCTGAAAAGCAAGGTTTCCCAAACTGTGGTTTGTGGACCCATGGAGGTCTGTAGACGAGTTCCAGGGGGTCCACAAAACAGTGGTCAACTATATATATATAAAGGGTCCACAAACGTTTTTTGATTTTTGAAGGGGTTCGTAGATCTCAGTAGTTTGGAAACCACTGATCTAGGGAATTACAAGGCATGTTTAGGGAAAGGAAATATATGGACTGTGTTAAGGCTGCTAAGAGAAAAAACGGGTACAGTTTTTGTGTGCCTTGTACTCTAATGGTCAGAGTACAGTAAATAAATTTGATGAAATTGAAGTTTTGATTGTTATGAAATGTGAACATTATAAGGGTATCAGAAATGTGTCACTCAGATAAACGTGATGCAGAATTTGAATATGGTAATACAATGTGTTCAGAAAGGACATATAGGATAGGAAGAGAAGGGGGATAGTTGCACTGTTGTTTAAGAAGCACAGAATCTGATTGCTGCACTTAGTTGATGTGGGTCACCATCGTTATATTGAGACAGTTTGGGGTAAATGAGAGTTGGAATATGATTAAGCCAGATGACTGATGAGTACAATTGAACCATTATACAAAGAAATATAGAGTGGGCCAATAAATAAATATCTTATCATAGGAATTTTATAACTTGTGGATTGATCACAGACACTAACAAAAATTTTCTGAATTTGTCGGCTATTTGTTTTCCACAGAAGCACGTTAGAAAGGCAGCAAGAGAAAGTAATATTTAATGCTCGATCTGATTTTATTAGGTGCTCTTCATACATTAACGATCTCCAGATAAAGTACCACTAGGGGACAGTGATTGTATAGGGTAGGATTTACTTAAAGATATAACTGTTATCAAGAGTAAAGCTCCCTACACTGAGTGGAACAGACCCAAGTTGGATTCCCATCAATGATAGGAGAAATTTTTATGTGGCTGAGTTAGTCAGTCTCAGGCAAGGGTAGTATGGTTTTTTCTCCAGGAAACTGGTTTTTCGTCCAGCAGACAGAACTTTGACCTTGGAACATGCAATTTACAGGACAATGCACAGTGCTTGATTAAGTTACAGGCTAGCAGGTCCCTTGCCCAGGGTGGCATTCTTTAAGGGGTGCCAAAAACAAGAATAATGAGGCAGAAAAATATGTATCCTTAGTAAAGGGCACTGAAAAATCATTCTGCCCATGTCTCAAAAATACGTTCATCTGGCACGGAGCAATATAGGCTTAATCTTCGATGCTCCTAAAACCCTACTACAACAACAACATTAACAAAAGTAAAGAATTTTGCATTAAGGGGAACTACCAGTTTTTAAATCATTTCCAGTGGGACTGAGTGAGGATGTTATCAACTGCAAATTATAAATGGGAAACGTTGAGAGAAGTAATCAAATGAATATGAAAAACTAAGTTTTTCATATTCATTTCATTGTCAAGGAGCTTGGTATATTGTCATGTATATGCCACATCCAAAAATTTCATTACTTCATGCAACATGCCCCCCACTTTTCTTACTACCGATTATTATTATTATTATTAGCCATATGGTGCAAGTAAGCCTGAGGCTTATGCTGCAATAGCCAAAAAAAAAAATTTCTGAGTTACCCTGAGAGAGAGAAATAGAAAGGAATCACCAAGAAAGAATGATGATGATATCCAGCTCAGGACCCTGGGTATGCTATCATGAATAGTCAAACTAGGATACTTAATGATTTTGTAATAACTGAGAGCAAAGTGGAAGAGAAACTGTTGAAGTTAAACGTAAGAAAAGCACCTGGGGTGGATGGGATCTATCCAGTTATATTTAAGGAGGCGGCAAAGCAACTAAACAAACCCTTAGCCATAATTATGAGAGCATCCTTGGACTCAGGGGAGGTTCTCACGGACTGGAGATGTGCAAATGTATCCCCAATTCACAAAGGGGGGATCGAAGGGTGACACGAGTAATTACAGACCAGTTAGTTTAACTTCTGTTCCGGGTAAAATAATAGAGTCGCTGGTTAAAGATGCATTGCAGGATCATCTAGACAAGACTGCAGCAATAATTCAGACACAGCATGGGTTTGTTAAGGGAAAGTTGTCTGACAAATTTGATAGGATATTATGATGTGGTTACAAAGGAACTGGATGCAAAAAATAATTTTGATATATATTTGGATTTCAGGAAAACTTTTGACACTGTTGCGCATGGAAGACTATTGTACAAATTGGAGCAGAATGGTATTAAGGGTAAGTTGCTACAATGGATAAAAGGATGGTTAAGTGCGAGAAGACAGAGGATGGTAATCAATGGGTGCTGCTCTTCTTGGACTAATGTTATTAGTGGAGTCCCACAGGGTTCGGTGTTGGGTCCACTGTTGTTTTGTATATTTATCAATGATATTTATGAAGGTATATCAGGCTTAGTGTCGAAGTTTGCAGATGATACAAAGGTTGGCAGGGCTGTTAATGACAGTAATGGCAGTGTGCTACTGCAACAGGATCTAGATAATATGGGCAGATGGGCTAAGAAGTGGCAACTGAAGTTTAACCTTGACAAATGAAAAGTACTGCATATGGGTAGAAGTAACCCCAGAGAAACGTACCAACTGTGTGGTACTACACTTAAGGTGGTAGGAAATGAAAAAGACCTGGGAGTAATTGTGCAGTCAGATATGAAGTTTTCTGAGCAATGCAGACAGGCTGCCAGGGCAGGTCATGGGGTTTTGTCAATGATATATAGGAATTTTGCCAGCAGGGAAAAGGAGGTGATTATCCCTCTGTATAAGGCAATGGTCAGGCCACGCCTTGAGTACTGCGTACAGGTCTGGAGGCCTCATTTTAGGAAGGATGTAGATTTACTTGAGCGTGTACAGAGAAGGGCAACAAGATTGGTGAGGGGAATGAAGGGATCCTCTTATCAAGAGAGGCTTAAGTTCTGCAAATTGCAGTGGCTGGAGACTGGACACCTGCGCGGTGATCTGATTGAGGTGTATAAGGCCTTGAATGGGTTCAGCACGCTGAATTCTGATGGGATCCTTCCACTTATTCAGATTACGAACCTAAGGGGCCATAAATTCAAATTAAGGAAGGACAGATGTAGAATAGATGTGCAGAAATTGGCCTTTAGCCAGCGGGTGGTTAATTGCTGGAACAAACTTCCATCTGTCGTTGTGGAAGTTGATAGGTTGAATAAATTTAAGGAGGAACTGGACAGGCATTTGGAGGGAATAGTGTGATTTTTTTTTTTTTTTTTTTTTTTTTTTTGGCTGATGCTGTATAAGCTCATACATTTGCTTTCTTGCATCACATGCCACTACTACTACTATAATACAAGAAACTTATCTACTTTTTCTAACAGAATTCCAATTATTGGTTGATTCAACTACTGCTTATCTCAGTTGTCCTAATTATTCACTGTATGATTCTTTTCATTTCAGGGGTAGTACTTGTGCATATGTCCACTCTGATATTCCCTGTCAGAGACAGTAATTTGGAATCTTTTTGATCTTCTCTGGTTTAAAATCTCTCTACCACACTGTCAAATTCTTCTGTTGTTTCTATTATTCTCTAAACTCCATTAATTACTTGCAACTCTTTGACTTCATCTCTTTGAAACTTAACTTTCCCAAGCCCAACTTTCCTAACAGTGAGGTAATTTTCTTTGGTGATTTTAATGTTCAGAACTTCAGCTGGCCTCCGTTTACTAGTTACATGGACACGGCTGGTCGAGATGATGAGGCTTTTGCAATTACTAATGACCACACAAATTGTTCATTTACCTACCAGAATACCAGACAATCCTAACACTCTTGGTCTTTTTCTTGCAAACAACACTTCTAAGTACACGGTCCAGATGACTGTCCCTCTAGGCACCTCAGTTGCAACTTGGTGATAGTCTCTTCTCCTATGGAACGTTTGTGGCTAATCTCAACTTCGCATTGTTTGACATTAGAAGAATGCAAAATGGGATGATCTGTGAGATTTCTTTTCCTTGGTCAGATTTCTGTTTCAAATATGATGTCAATTTTTGCTCAGATCATGTCAGTGGAATTTTTCTTGTAGGGATAAAATACTTTATTCCACACTCCAACTTAAAATCTCATCTTTTATCTAAATCTTGATTTTCCAATAAATATACTATGGCTGTTCAAGAAAAAATCTTTTATGTAACAACAATTGTAAAGCAGTTATTAATCAGTCCAAAAACAGGTTAGGAAGAAAACTTGCTTCTTGTCCAAATGGTAGTCAAGCATTCTTGTCTCTTGCCAAAGCTATTGGTCATCAACTTTATCTTCTTCTTCTTCTTCTTCAAGAGGAATGTTTCCAATTACAATGGGTTTCCTCAGCCTACAAGTTATTTCTTCTTAGGAATTCATTCCCGCCATAAAGTGCGGTTCAAGGTGTTTTGGTCGGCTAAGCCTCGGGCTGTCATGCACTCACGTACTCCATCCATCCATGTCCTCCTAGGTCTTCCTCTTCCCCTTCTTCCAGGAGGTATCCATTCCAGGATAGCCTTTGGATGTCTGTTTTCTTGCAGCCGTTTTACATGTCCATACCATATTAGACGCTTTTCTCTGATGGTGTCAATAATAGTCTTTTTCACTTCCATTTTTTCCCTTATGTCTTCATTCCGTTTTCTGTCTCTTCTAAAAGTTCCTGCTGAGCGTCTCCGAAAATCCATTTCTGTGGAGAGCAATTTGTTTTCCGCTCGCCTATTCAATGTCCAGGTTTCCACTCCATACAATAGAAGACTTTGTACAATCGTTTGAAATATAAGTTTCTTTGTTTTATGTAGGATATTTTTGCTCCACAGAACAGAGTTTAACATGCCGATAGCCTTTCTGCCGTCTGTAATTCTTTTATTGATCTCTGCTTGGGATTGATCCCAAATATTTGAATTTATCGACTTGTTTGATTTTAAAACCTGCAATATTTAGAACATGTCCTGGCCCTGAAGACAACATTTCAGTCTTGCCCAAATTGATTTTTAGACCCCATTGTTTATATTCCTCAAACAATTGACGACATGCATACTTTGCATCTTCTAAGTCTTGTGCTATCACCACCTGATCGTCTGCAAAAAGTAAATTGTGAATATAGGTGTTCTTATTAATCGGCAATCCCATTTTATTACTATTTTTTGACCAGGATCTTAAGCAGATGTCGATATAAATTTTGAAAAGTGTTGGTGACATGCAACAATCTTGTAATAAGCCTTTTGAAGTGTGGAATTCAGGTGACAAAACTGATCCCACTTTAATTCTGCATCTATTATTCCTGTAAATTGCCTTAATAATGTTAATCAGTTGTCCATCAATATTTGCCTCTTTCAGTGCATCCCATAAGAGTTTTCTTGGAACACTGTCATATGCCTTTTCAAGGTCAATGAAAATCATAAAAGATTTTTTTTCCTTTTGATTGGCATTTTTCAAGGATCTGTCGTACTGTTGAGATATGATCTATACATGACCTCCCAGCTGAAAAACCACTTTGTTCTTCTGATACCTCGATTCGGTCTTCTAAATGGTTCCTGATCCATTTTCCAAGGATCTTTAACAACGGGTTCAGGACGCATATTCCTCTGTAATTTGAACAGCTTTTCCGATCGCCCTTCTTATAAATTGATGTAATATATCCTGTTATCATTTCTTTCGGTATTTCTTTTCCTCTCAGTTTATGTATTAGAACAGCCACTCCTCTTCCTCCATATTTCAGAAGTTCCATGTAAACTCCTCCAGGTCCAGGTGATTTGCCATTCCTTCCTTTCTTTAGCAGGAGTTCCACTTCCCTAACAGAAACTTTTAGCCCAAGTCTTCTACACCAAAATCCTCCATCGTCTTGAACTCTTCCCGGTCTTCTTTTAAAAGTCCTTCGTAGTACTCCGTCCAGTCTTTCAAAGGTATTAATTGCAAACCAGCATTGTGTTTATTCTGTTTTCTCAAGTCTTTAAGGACCTTCCATGATTCCGCTGATTGCTTGAAGCCCAATTTGCTATTAATAGTTGCGCATTTCCTTTCCCATTCTTCATTTTTCGCTTCTACTGCCAACCGATTGGCTATTTTCTTTTTTTCAACATAAATGTTCCTATATGCATCATTCCTATCACCCAGCCATTTCTGATATACAAGTTTCTTTTCCTCTACAGCAGCTCTTACTTTCTCTGTAATCCAGGTCTTTTTTGGTCCTTGACTCTTCTTTTTGCCTAGGATTTCATGAGCTATTTTTGTAACAGTATTTTTTAAATATTCGTAGATTTCTTCAGTATTACCTTTTATCTCTATGTTAATTGCAGCATCCAGTCTATGGGTGAAGTTGTTTCTAATGCTGTCATCCTGGAGTAGGTTAATGTTAAATTGATACACTTGTAGCATTTCTCCTTCCCTGCATTGTTGGTTGTTCACACATATTTTATTAATCCAGTTCCACCTCAGTGTTGTTTTAACAAGAAAATGGTCAGATCCACATTCAGCTCCTCTATAAACTCTGACATTTTTCAATACATATGTCCCTGAATGTTTCGAAATAATGTAATCTATAACTGATCTAATTTGTCTTGTCTCCTGTGACCAAGTATATTTATCGATATCCTTGTGTTGGAAAAATGTGTTGTTTATTCTCAAGTCGAACTGTTCACAAAGATTGCATAGTCTATCTCCATTGTCATTCCTCTCTTTCTCTCCAAATCTTCCAATAACTTTGCTATTTTGTTCAGTTCCTACTCTTGCATTAAAATCTCCCATTAGAAATATCTCTTTGTTCTTAGGAATTTTTTCTATTAGTTCTCTCAGATCCTCCCAAAATTCATCCTTCAAGGTATCGGCGGTGTCATTAGTCGGGGCATATATTCCCAAAATACATATTTCTCTCCCGTACATTTTCAGTTCCAATGAGATCATTCTTTCATTAATAAATTGCCAGTTTTTGATGTTGTGTCTCAATTTCTTTTTAACAGCAATAGAAACTCCTGCTCTTGCTCTTTCACTCATCAACTCCACTCCAAAAATGGTAGTATTCTCCCATTATTCCCTCTCCACATCCCTTTTGCTTTGTCTCTGATAACACGACGATGTCTAACTTGAATTTTTGCAGTTCATCCGAAAGAATGTTTCTTTTAGTTGAAATGCCTTGAATATTCCAGCATCCCAAAATCATAGTCCTTTTCCGTTTGCCGAGTCGTTACCGAAAGCGCAGTCCATTTTCATTTTCACTTGTAGGTCGTTTAGCATTTGTGTATTTTTTACACTGAACGAGGAGCTAGCCGGTTGCAGCAACCCCCAACCTGGAGGGCCGGGGTATCTCTCTTAGTCTGGCCCCTACCGTTTGACCTGTCCGGCTTGGGAGGCCCTACCAGTAGCTAAGCTACCGCCGACTTGGCTCTCCGGGTCATCGGGACACTCAAGCCCCCCCACCGCGACAAGGTGGAGAATACCATCGGGGGAGATCAACTTTATTATTATTATTATTATTATTATTATTATTATTATTAGCTATATGGTGCAAGGAAGCCTGAGGCTTATGCAGCACCAGCCAAAAAAAAAAAAAAAAAAAAAAATTCCCGAGTTACCCTGAGAGAGAGAGAGAGAGAGAGAGAGAGAGAGAGAGAGAGAGAGAGAGAGAGAGAGAGAGAGAGAGAGAAGTAGAAGGGAATCACCAAGAAAGAGAACAATGATGATATCCAGCTCAAGACCCTGGGTGTGCCAAGCCCATACTCACCAAGCGTGAGCCCCTTTTGCTGATCTTTATTCCCACCTCTGTCAAAACTGGATGGTACAATTGCCACTTCAGCCAAAGATAAAGCTGGCCCCCTGCTACATCCAATTTTCTTTCAAATCGTGCATTGACCTTTATAAATCACTTTGTACCATTCCCGGTACACTGCCTTCTGTGGCATTCCATCAAAAGGATAGAGAATTTTGAACAGCCTTGATGCCAAAAAAATGCCAGGTCCAGATGGTATTTCTCACTTGTTCCCAAAACTTGTACTCCTGACTTACTCCTGTTCTGGGTCACCTTTTAACATTTTTATTCCGCGGGTGTTTTCTCTTCTGCTTCGGAATTTGCTCATGTCTATCCAGTTCCTAAAAAGGGTGACAAATCCCTTCCAATCAATCGTTGTCCATTGCACTTCTACTCTTCCTAAAGTAATGGAGAAATATATTAACTGTCAAACCTTAGACTATTTAGAAACCTTCCGTCTTATTAATGATTGCCAGTGTGGATTCTGTCAGTGGTGCTACACTAGCTTATGTTAGCATTAGTAGAGGCATACGATGCAAGAAAGCAAGTTTATGTAGCATCAGCCAAAAAAAAAAAAAAAAAAACCCTCCCATTTCATCCCTCCATTTGTTCCAAATGCCTGTCCACTCAGTCTTAAATTTATTTACGCTATCAACTCCAACAACAAAAGATGTCTGTTCCACCATTCAACTACCCACTAGCTAAAGGCAAATTTCTGCAAATCTATTCTACAACTGCCTTTCCTCAATTTAAACCTATGTCCCCTCAGGTTCTTAATCTGAGCAAGAGGAAGTATCCCATCAGCATTCAGCTTGCTCAACCCATTCAAGGCCTTAAACACCTCAATCAGATCACCTCGCAGGGGCCTACTCTCCAGGTACTGCAATTTGCAGACCTTAAGTCTTTCTTGGTAAGAGCGCCCCTTTATTCCCTCACCAATCCTGTTGCCCCACTTTGTATTCGTTCTAGCAACTCTACATCCTTCCTAAAATCAGGCCTCCAGACCTGTACACAGTATACTATGTTTGGCATGACCATTGCCTTGTACGGGATCATCACCTCCCTGATCCTGCTAGCAAAATTCCTATATATCATTGATAAGATTCCATGACCTCTGACAGTCCGTCTGCACTGTTGAGCGAACTTCATATTTGACTGCACAATTACCCCCAGGTCTTTTTCACTTTCCATTTCCCTGAGTGTAGTACTACACAGTTGGTTTCTCTTGGGTTATTGCTACCCATATGCAGTACTTTGCTTTGCATTTGTCAATGTTAAACTTCAGTTGCCACTTCTCAGCCCATTTGCCCAACTTATCTCGATCCTATTGGAGTAGCATACTGTCTTTACTGTCGTTAACAACCCTGCCATCCTTTGTATCATCTGCAAACTTGGACATTAAACTTGATATACTTCCATGAACAGCATTGATAAATATACAAAACAACAATGGGTCCAACACCGAACTCTGGGGAACTTTGCTTATAACAATTGTCCACAATGAGCAGTGTCCATTGATTACCACTCTGTCGTCTCCCACTCAACCATCCCTTTATCCATTGTAGCAAATTACCCTTAATGCCATCTCTCCAATTTGTACAACAATCTTCCATGTGCAACAGTATGAAAAGCTTTCCTGAAATCCAAGTATACACTGTGCTGCCACTTTATTAAGTACACCCTGCTCTGAGCACAAATGGCTTGTCTTACAACGTTATAAGTCACATGACCACAGTTATGGATATAAATGCAGCAGAATAACCTTTCTAGTATCAGTTAAGTGTAAAAACTATCAAGAATGGGGGAAAGGGGTGATCTAATGGACTTTGAACGTAGCATTGTAGGTGCAAGACGTGCTGGAGAAAGCATCTCTGAAACGGCAGTTCTGAACTTTTCACGCACCACAGCTTCAAAGGCGTATCGAGAATGGTGCAACGAACAGAAAACATCCTCTCAATGGCACTCCTGTGGAAGAAAATCGCTTGTTGAGAGCTAGCAATTGTGCAAGCAAACATACGGGCCACGATGTCGCACATCACGTCAGAATATAACCTTGGTGCTCAGAACAAAATATCGCAACGGACCACCAGTCGCACTTTGTTGCGAATGAGCTACAACAGCGGACCGCCACATCGCGTAGCTTAGTTATCAATGAAGAACAAGAGAGCATGCCTCCTGTGGGCACAGCAAAACCAGCACTGGGCTATCAAGTATTGGAAAACAGTTGCTTGGTCTGACAAGTCGAAGTTCCTGACGCATCATGTTGATGGAAGGCTCAGAATTTAGCGAAAATAACATGAATACATGGACCCGTCATGTTTGACGACTACTGTGCAAGGTGGTGGGGGCAGTGTTATGGTGTGGGGAATGTTTTCTTGGCACACATTGGGTCCATTGATACCCATAGATTCACGTGTGAATGCCACATCGTACCTAAACATCGTTGTTGACTAAGTGCATCGGTTCATGTTGACAGTTTATCCTCAGTCAGATGGTTACTTCCAGCAGGATAATGCGCCGGTGCACAAAGGACAAATCACTATGGAATGGTTCCAGGAACATGTAAATGACTTTTTTTTGCTGTAGTGGCCCGCTCAGTCCGCGGATCTCAATCTTATTGAACATCTTTGGGATGAGCTGGAAAGGGCTGTTCGCTGCAGGCCTACTCCTCCGTCGAATCTCAAAGAACTGCGTGATACTCATGTCTGCATGGTACTCCATTCCTGCACAACATCGTTTTCAGCATCTTGTTCAATCCATGCCTAGACGAATTCAGCCTGTTTTGAAGGCTAAATGTCAACACGCTACTAGGTAGGTGTACCTAATAAAGTGGCAGCACAGTGTATATATCTATATATTTCACCTCTCCACAACTCCAATCATTTGTGTAGTCCTTCCTTGAATTTATTAAACTGTCCACTTACACATGAAAATAAATGGCAGTGTGGGGGAGGGATATTATTATTATTATTTTATTATCTTTTTTTATATTTTATCTCACAGAAGATTTTTCTTAGGTGCCCTCACACCTATAAAGCCCCACCTTTTGCCACCTGACTGCTATAATCTGTATATATCACAGAAGATTCTCAAGATCTTGAGGGTAATTTCTTTTGTTTCCCCTTAATCAATTTCCAGGATTCTCTCGCCAAATTGTGGGAGAGCAAATTCTTAACTAGGCAGACAAGGCGAGTGTTATTTAGAATAACAGGACTCAAAGTGAAAATAAAACATGAAATTTATTATATACATATATATACAACATAATATACAACTGAACTAGATAGCATATAATATGACATACAAAGTTAAATCAGAGATACCTTGCATATATTATTCTTATTCCTGTTTCCCTTCACTAGCTAATCTGAGTTGACCATTATATGAAAATACCTGATTCATTCTTCTTGCCCTAACTCCTAACAGTTGTACATTCACTATACCTATTTTATTTACTTCTGGATACAATTCTGTTTCATATATTAACAATCAAATATGCTACATTCATCATTCAGCTCTGTGTTCTCACCACACTGTTACAATATTCAATCTGCACTACACTGTTACAACACCAATGTTCAGTACCTTAAAGGCCCTACTTGTTACTAGTCATCAGATAAACCAACAAATCTTCATCAATTAAAACACTATATTCAGAGTTGCTCATTTAACTTAATTATCTATCGTTTTAAAACATATTCAGAATCCTTCTTTTTACACTTTACTACCCTTCTAACACATTATAGTTATTTGTATCAATTTCATCTATGACTCATTCCTTCGTTTCCCGTGCATTATACACTAACCCTTTTTAACATAATAAACTCTGTTAGTATATCTACCTCAGAGATAATTTATCTTTCATCTTACTTTCTAGGGCTACCCCCTTTTCATTAATTATCCTACTATTTCACTAACAGTCCTTCTAGTTAACTTAGTGTACTTAATTCTACTTCTATCCTTTTCTCTTCTTCTCCAGGGAGGTTTCAAGCTTCTATCTTAGGCTCTCCAGGCTATCTTCTAAGGCTTTCCTTCATCTACTTTATCCTGAATCTGTTTCAGATAATTTTCCGGAACGCTTGCCTGCTTGGGTCTGGCATACTCGATCTCCTGCTTGAACTCCTTTACTACGGATCATTCAGATGTGTCTTTCTCCAAGAGGTCGTTACCTTTCCTGGTTCACTTAACCGGCTTTCATAACTTTTTGTTATCATCTTTAACCTTCCCGTCACTTGCTACTCTTAACTATTTTCCCCCTTACTGTCTATGCCTTGACAGTAAGGGGGAAATCTTGATCTGATTATCAGTAATGATTCTTCATGCATTAAGAATCTGCAGGTAAAGGAACCACTAGGTGGCAGTGATCACAGTATGCCGAAGTGGGATTTACTCTAAGAGGTAACTACTATCAGGGGTAAAGGGAACGGTTTTTGCTTTCGTAAAGGCGACTACGATGGTCTTAGTCAGTATTTAAATTCTATACAGTGGGACCAACTGATGATGTTACCAACAGCAAATTCAAAATGGGAAGCATTCAAAGAACTTATCTTGGAAGCTACTAGGCTTTACATACCAACTAAGAAATATTGTTCAAGATTTAGGCCTAAATGAATGTCAGATGAACTAATGAGGCATATGGCAGAGAAGAAAAATGCATGGGATACATACAAATTAATGGGTGACATGGAAGCCTATGATAGATATAAGCTGGTCTTTAACCAAGTTACAAAGGAGGTTAGGCAGCGAAGGCAGATTACGAGAAATCTTTGGCAAAGGATGCAAAGAAAAACAGCAAAGAGTTTTTTACTTATTTAAACTCTAGAAGAAGGGGATGAATCAGATTGGTCCACTTGATATCGATGGTTCAACTGTTGATGATCCTGCTCAGGTAGCTAACAAGCTAAATGAATATTTTGCATTGACATTCACACATGACGAGTTATTCAGCGAGGGGAATGCCAGAGGTGTATTCAACTCTGGCAGTAAGCTAGATAATTTTGTACTAACTGAGAGTAAAGTGGAGGAGAAATTGTTGAAGATAAACACAAGAAAGGCACCTGGGGTGGGTGCGATCTATCCAGTTATATTAAAGGAGGCAGCAAAGGAAGTAAGCAAACCCTTAGCCATAATTATGAGAGCTTCCTTGGACTCAGGGGAGGTACCCATAGACTGGAGATGTGCAAATGTGACCCCAATTCACAAAGGAGGATCAAAGGCTGACACAAGTAATTATAGATCTGTGAGTTTAACTTCTGTTCCAGGAAAATTAATGGAGGCACTGGTTAAAGAAGCACTGCAGGATCATCTAGACAAGGCTTCAGTTATATCTTGGACACAGCATGGTTTCGTTAAGGGGAAGTCTTGCCTGACCAATTTGATTGGATACTATGATGCAGTCACAAAAGAACTGGATGCAGGGAATAACTTTGATATTATATACTTGGATCTTAGAAAGCCTTTTGATACTGTTGAACTTGGAAGACTGCTGCACAAATTGGAGCAGTGCGGCATTGGAAGCAAATTGCTGCAATGGATAAAGGGGTGGTTGAGGGGGAGAAGACAGAGAGTGGACACTGCTCATCGTGGACTAATGTTATCAGTGGAGTCCCTCAGGGTTCAGTGTTGGGACCATTATTGTTTTCTGCATTTATAAATAATATTGATGATGGTATATCAAGCTTAATATCCAAGTTTTCAGACGATACAAAAGTTGGCAGTGTTGTTAATGACACTAATGACAGTACACTGCTGCAACAGGATCTAGAAAAGTTGAGCAGATGGGCTGAGCGGTGGCAAATGAAGTTTAACATTGACAAATGTAAAGTACTTCATATGAGAAACAGCAACCCCTGAGCAATGTATCAACTCTGTGGTACTACACTGACAGTGGTAGAGAATGAAAAGGACCTGGGGATAATTGTGCAGGCAGATATGAAGTTCTCTGAGCAGTGCAGACGGGCTGCAAGAGTAGCTCATGGTGTCTTATCAATGATATACAGGAATTTTTTTGCAGGGATAAGGAGGTGATTATTCCCTTGTATAAGGCAATGGTCAGGCCTCCCCTTGAGTACTGTATACAGGTCTGGAGGCCTCATTTCAAGAAGGATATAGAGCTGCTGGAACGAGTACAGAGAAGGGCAACAAGGTTAGTGAATGGAACAAAGGGTTGCTCTTACGAAGAAAGGCTTAAGTTTTGCAAATTACAGTGTCTGGAGACTAGGCACCGGCGAGGCGATCTGATAGTGGTGTATAAAGCCTTGAAGGGTTTGAGCATGCTCAATGCTGTTGGGATTCTGCCTCTTGCTCAGAATAATCACCTGAGAGGGCATAAAATTGACGAAAAGCAGATGTAGGATAGATCTGCGGAAATTTGCCTTTAGCCAGCGTGTAGTTGGTTGGTGGAACAGACTTCCATCCCTTGTTGTGGAAGTTGATAGCCTAAATAAATTTAAGGCTCAGCTGGACAGGTATTTCGAACGAACGGAGGGGTGAAGTCGAAGTTTTTTTTTTTTTTTTTTTTTCTGGCTGATGCTGCATAAGCTTGCTTTCTTGCATCATATGCCTCTACTAATGCTAAGTCGTAAATAATTTCTCTGTTATTATAATTTGCTTGGTTTTACTGGCTACGTTTTCATTTCTTAGGATAAATCAATCATTGTTTAAACATAAACTAATTAGCTAACTAATTTCATTGTTGAGAAGGTAACCCCTATTTTTAACCTTGTGTCTATGTGAAATGAATTCCTGCTTTACGAGCGGCGCTAGGAACGAATTAACTCGTAAAGTCGATAACTACCTGTAATTTAAAATATAAATTAATAAAAAAATAACACACACACACACAGTATATATATATACAGTACAGTAAACCCTCGATTTAATGTACCCCGATATAACGGACCGGACAAATAATAATGTAGTAATGTGCAGTACATATTAATCTCGACTATATTATTTTTTTAGGTTATACAAAACTTCAGTGTTATTATTAATTAAAAATTAATTTACATATTTCCATTATTGTTTTGATAATTACCTACTTTTATTTTTATAATCAAATTCAGGAAATTGTTTTTTATTCTTTCTGAAAACGTGTTGAAATAGCTGTTTTCCCAGATTACAGATAACAGATGAGAGCAGGCGGTGACTCGGGACACTACACTGCAGGTCTACCGACTCTCTTTGTTTCGGTCTCAGTCTGCCTCAAGCTATTGTGCGGTCAGGTTGTATACAGAGTGTTTCTATGATTTCTGAATTGTGGCTTTATTTATTAAATGATTTTCCAATCCTTACAATTTAAAATGGCATCAAGTGTTAGAGGAGTTAAAAGAAAGCGTGTGAACTTAAATGTGGCACAGAAATTAGAGCTAATTGAGAAATTAGAACAAGGCGTCTCATTAGCACGTGTTTATCAAATTTACTTCGTAAAAAAACAAACTGTTTCTGATATCTGTAAATGAAAGGCCAAATTGCAACAATTTTATATTGCACATACTGTATATTGTATATAAGCTTTTTTTTATATTAAGAACAATAAAAAATGCCTCCACCCGCCAGGTTACATTCGATTTAACGGATTTGTTGGCATTAACGGACACCCATTCTCCCCTATTAGTCCGTTAAATCGAGAGTTTACTGTATATATTATAAAATATATAATTTATGCAATAAAAATAATTGAATATTTACAACTTACATGTACATAATAATAAATAATATTTATATATTTATTTATAATTATAGCAAATAACTGTAACAGCCATTTTCGTTCCTGCTGCTTTGTACTCCGCAGTTTGGCATATTGTTTTTATCATTAAAATGAGTGATATTTCTATCTCTGTCTGAGATCTTCAGCCAGTCTCTTCAATGGCTTCTAAATTTATCCCTTTAGGTTATTAAAAACAATTTTCTTCTTTGTGCATTTACATTTAAATTTTATCATTTGAATTGTTTCGATGCTTCTGTTCTACATTATTAGAATGAAATCCTAATCTATTCAAAATAATAATTGTAAGATTTTTACCAGCATTCTTAATAAAATTTGGGATGGCTCCATAAATATTTCTAAAGGAGTAAGTATATATTTCCATGAAAATCGTTTCACTGGGAGTAGAGTTGTTACATGTGGATGGCTGGATGGACAATATGCCTATGTGAATGGACCTAAATATGGAGATGGAATTTTCATTGATAGAAAATAAAGAAAAAAAAATAAACATACACATACCTTGTAAAATGTTTCTTCATGCTAGATTCAAGTTTACTTATTCTTATTCTTATTATTTACTATTTTTTACCATTGAAAACTCTAGTGATGCTAGCAGGACATCAGAAATAGATGATGTTTCGCCACCTGATTCCTATCACCCCGATAGGGTGATAAGAATCAGCGTCGACCATTGGATTTCATTTCCATGAGGATAATCCGGTGAAGGGTCAACCTCACAAAGCATCTGGCGTCGATGTGCTATAGTGCCACCGATATTTTGTTTTATAACAACGTTATACACTTCCAAGCAAATCAACTTTAGTCAGGTGCTACTTGCAGAATCCCTCAAAGTGTAGTGCACTGAGTGGACAGAAATCATGGGACACCTTTCGGGTAGGCCAGCTTTCTCCCGGATAAGGGCAATCACACGGCGAGTCCACTAGTGCACGAAAGCGTTCCACAACTATTTCCATCCACACTTACTGCACCGTTGTCCATAATTCCGTCGCATTCCTGGGTGGAGGATCCAAAATTCGAACGAACCGTCCCACAGCTCCCAAAGATGCTCCACAGGATTCATGTCCGGTGAACGGGGAGGCCATTACATGGTGGTAATACCTGCGGAACGCTCTTCGAACTATGTTGTAGTCACCACGGCTCTGTGGGGAGGCGCATTGTCCTGCTGGAAGATTGCATTGCCCTGTGGGTAACGATGACCATGAAGGGATGCAGATGATCTGCAAGGGTGGACACGTAATCTGGAAAGTTCAGTGATGCGTCTAGACGTCCCGGGGGCCCAATGTGTGCCTGTTGAACACGTCTCAGACCATTACTGACCGTCCACCTGCTTGAACAGTTCCTTGTTGACATGACGGGTGCATCGTGCGGTTTCTGCCAGATGCACCCGTCATGTCAACAAGGAACTGGTGCATCGTGCGGTTTCTGCCAGATATGCACCCTCCCGTCAGCTCGAAGTAACTGGAAACGGGACTCATCGGACTAAGAGACCCGTCTCCAATCATCCAAGGTCCAGTGCCGATGCTCTTTCACCCAGTTAAGGTGTAGAGTCCTGTGTCGTGGTGTTAGCAATGGGAGGTGGGTCGGGGGCTCCCATAACCTATTGCAGCTAATGATTGCTTGATGGTCTTGGTGGAGACGTTTCTGGCACGTCCCTCGTCGAAGTCGACGGTAATTTGTGCCACTGTCTCTCTCCGGTTGGTTGAAACAATGCGAGACAGACGTCGACGGCCACGTTCATCCACCACCTTTTTCCGTCCACAGCGCTGTCCATGATGGGATGTTATTCCGGAAATGGGTATCCCGAAACACCCTTGATACTGTCAAAAGGGGATAGTGCAATTTCTGTACCACCTCCCTTTAGAGTGACACCCACGTCGGGCACCAACTATCATTCCTCTTTCAAAGTCGGTTAACTCACGATATTTATCCATACTGACATCGAATTACCCCCTACATGATTGCATTGACACTGTGTCACTGCAATCATGTAGACGGTAATCATATACCTGCCAAGCGGTGGATTGGTCCACTAGCGAGAGGGATGACAGCGTCACGTTGTCCAGGAACTAGGTATCCCATGAATCCTGCCCTTTCAGTGTAATTTACATTCGATTTTGCTGTTCTGTCCAACATCCCACCCTTTGCCTGGTGGGTTCCCCACTGCCAACTAACATATCCCACCCCCCGGAGCGGGATGGGCAGTTTGACCTTCCTACCGGATTCGACACTACTTGGACATGACAATCATCACCGACGAAGACATTCTGCGCCTTTGCTGCCGACACGCCATTGGCGATCTGAACTGGGCACACTATAACCCGGTTCCCTTTAAAACTCCATCCCCGGGCAGGGGGGAGACGTCTCTGTCTCCTCTCCTCTCCTTCCTGCCTACCCCCCATACTTCGCCTGATGGGGCTCGTCTCCACTGACCTCTTTGGGGATGCCTACTTTATCGTCCCTATTCTTCTATCTGTTTTCCTTCAGTCTCCCCCCCCCCTCTCTCTCTCACTAAACCGACCGAGTACACCCGTTAACAATGCCGCCAAATTCTAATCAACGTTTAAATTCTACAGTTTTATTGTAAATCTCTTTTGGCCAAATTCTAGTGTACACCCCCCTTTTTTTTTTTTTTTTTTTTTTTTAAGGCCTTGCCATTTAAATCCTTGGAAATTAGGTGGTGGAGCCTGCCAGGGTACTAAAATAATCTACTTGGTGCCTGACCTGCCTCCTCGTGGCAAAAGTGTGAGCAACGGTGGGTCCCAATAGGGGCCCAACGGCTAAATGGTCAGAGAAACAACAGAACATAACGCTACAGAACAGATCACTCCCCACACACTTTTTAAATCTCTGGCCTCCACAGAGTTCTGTATCACTCACAAAGAATACAATGCGGAGATGGGGAGAACCCCTAGTGTCGTCAGACAACTAACACACTTTACACTTTGTTCTGTCCAACGTTTGTTCAAAAAAATATATTATTTCCACATGATATGAAAGAATTGAAACGAAAAAGATACTGGCACGACTTCGCAAGATTTTTGAAAATTTTGAAAATACATCTAGGTCTGAATTCTGTCTTGACAGAAGATATTTTTATCAGCTTTTCTCACAACGTAGCCAAAGATTGGTTTTAATTTCAGCAAAACAAGCAAACCGAACGAAGAATACGTACTATTACAGACACAATATACTGACTCATACACAGACACAATATACTGACTCTTAGAGACTTAGTTGCTTACATTATGATACCACCTTCAGAGAATTGCTCTTTTTGATTAAGAGGCACGAAATCCTTGAGAAAGAAAACCAACATAGTGAGGATGGCAGACAGGTTTATACCGGTCAGGGCACTGAAGTTAATTCAAGGCTTATTGAATATTGGAATTGATCTTGGAAAGTTGACAGTTAATGTGTGCTATAAGGAAGCACATCGCGATGTGGCGTGATTTGGCTCAACTACTGTTGCTTAAGTAATGCTCTAAAGCACATAACAATTTCCACACATTAGGATGCTGCTAAAATCTGTGAACTATCCGAAATCTCGGCGTATGAAGGTACAGTGTGTTTTTCTCTCTTGTGATATTTGTGGACAATTTTGGTATTAACATATCAACTCGCTGTAAATTCAGATTTAACAGTGAGTTTAATTAGTTCTAATGTATAAAGTGTAAGCACTAGACCTTATTGTTTGTGTTATTAAACTGAACATTTTGTACAATCTATTAGGACTCTAGCAGGTGGTTAGTTGTTTGACTACTGCACACTTTCATTATTTCATTAATGCATGAAGTGATTCTTCATGCAGTAAGAATCTGCAAATAAATGAACCACTAGGTGGCAGTGATCACAGTGTGCTGAAGTGGGATTTACTCCAAGAGGTAACTACCATTAGGGGTAAAGGGAAGGGTTATTGCTTCCGTAAAGGCGACTACGATGGACTGAGACAGTATTTAAATTCTATACAGTGGGACCAACTGATGATGTTACCAACAGCAAATTCAAAATGGGAAGCATTCAAAGAACTTATCTTGGAAGCTACTAGGCTTTACATACCAACTAAGAAATATTGTTCAAGGTTTAGGCCAAAATGGATGTCAGATGAACTGATGAGGCATATGGCAGAGAAGAAACATGCATGGGATACATACAAATTAACACATGACACAGAAGCCTATGATAGATACAAGTTGATATGCAACCAAGTTACAAAGGAGGTTAGGCAGGCGAAGGCAGATTACGAGAAATCCTTGGCAAGGGATGCAAAGAAAAACAGCAAAGAGTTCTTTACTTATGTAAACTCTAGAAGGGAGGGGATGAATCAGATTGGTCCACTTGATATTGATGGGTCAACTGTTGATGATCCTGCTCAGGTAGCTAACAAACTAAATGAATATTTTGCATCGACATTCACACATGAGGAGTTATTCAGCGAGGGGAATGCCAGAGGTGTATTCAACTCTAGCAGTAAGCTACAGAATCTTGAAATAACTGGGAGTAAAGTGGAGGAGAAACTGTTGAAGATAATCACAAGAAAGGTACCCGGGGTGGATGGGATCTATCCAGTTATATTAAAGGAGGCAGCAAAGGAAGTAAGCAAACCCTTAGCCATAATTATGAGAGCTTCCTTGGACTCAGGGGAGGTACCCATAGACTGGAAATGTGCAAATGTGACCCCAATTCACAAAGGAGGATCAAAGGCTGACACAAGTCATTATAGACCTGTGAGCTTAACTTCTGTTCCAGGAAAATTAATGGAGGCACTGGTTAAAGAAGCACTGCAGGATCATTTAGACAAGACTTCAGTTATAGCTCAGACACAGCATGGTTTTGTTAAGGGGAAGTCTTGCCTGACCAACTTGATTGGATACTATGATGCAGTCACAAAAGAACTGGATGCAGGGAATAACTTTGATATTATATAGTTCGATCTTAGAAACGCTTTTGATACTGTTGCACATGGAAGACTGCTACACAAATTGGAGCAGTGTGACATTGGAGGCAAAGTGCTGCTATGGATAAATGGGTGGTTGAGGGGGAGAAGACAGAGAGTGGTAATCAATGGACACTGCTAATCGTGGACTGATGTTATTAGTGGAGTCCCTCAGGGCTCAGTGTTGGGTCCATTATTGTTTTCTGTATTTATAAATGATGTCCAAGTTTGCAGACGATACAAAGGTTGGCAGGGTTGTCAAGGACACTACTGACACTATGCTGCTGCAACAGGATCTGGAAAGGTTGAGCAGATGGGCTGAGAGGAGGCAAATGAAGTTTAACATTGACAAATGTAAAGTACTACACATGGGAAACAGCAACCCCAGAGCAACGTATCAACTCTGTGGTACTACACTGACAGTGGTAGAGAATGAAAGGAACTTGGGGGTGGTTGTGCAGGCAGATATGAAGTTCTCTGAGCAGTGCAGACGGGCTGCAAGAGTAGCTCATGGAGTATTGTCAATGATATACAGGAATTTTTCCAGCAGGGATAAGGAGGTGATTATTCCATTGTATAAGGCGATGGTCAGGCCACACCTAGAGTACTGTATACAGGTCTGGAGGCCTCATTTCAAGAAGGATGTAGAGCTGCTGGAACGAGTACAGAGAAGGGTAACAAGATTAGTGAATGGAACAAAGGGGTGCTCTTACGAAGAAAGGCTTAAGCTTTGCAAATTACAGTGTCTGGAGACTAGGCACCAGCGAGGTGATCTGATAGAGGTGTATAAAGCATTGAATGGTTTAAGCATGCTCAATGCTGATGGGATTCTTCCTCTAGCTCAGAAAAATCACCTGAGAGGGCATAAATTCAAATTGAGGAAAGACAGATGTAGGATAGACGTGCGGAAATTTGCCTTTAGCCAGCGGGTGGTTGGTTGGTGGAACAGACTTCCATCCGTTGTCGTGGAGGTTGATAGCCTAAATAAGTTTAAGGCTCAGCTGGACAGGTATTTTGAACGAACAGAGGGGTGAAGTGGAAGTGGGGTTTTTTTTTTTTTTTGGCTGATGCTGCATAAGCTTGCTTTCTTGCATCAAATGCCTCTACTAATGCTAATGCTAATGCTAATGCTAATCAATGTGCATTTGTATTGCAATTATTCATTATCTATTTTTGTATATATCAGTACCTCACCAATGTACCATTCATTTATTTATTTGTGGTAGGATAAATAAAAATTTATTTATTTATCAAAAATTAGTTACTCGTTAATTTTCAGTATTTCTCACGTTGGAATAGGTTCCAAATGAAAGTTCTTCCCCCTCTTGACTTTATGGGGGGTTGCTGTCATTCACATGTTAACAGCCACAACAGAACATTAACTTTTAACCAGAGTGCTTAGTTTCTTCTCTACCATCTTACTGGCACATATATTGTTATCATTTTGGCCTTCAATCTGACAGGCTTTTCAGCTGATCTCCTGCTACTGCAAGCTTTCCACTATCGTAAGATAAGATTATGTCTTTACAACTGTGTTAATTCTCTAAAACAATTTCTGAGTTTCTGTTTTAAACGTGCGTTTACACCTAGAACATATTCCTGGAATTTGTTGTGGGCAAATTTGCACACACAAAGCCATTCAAATGGACCGAAATCGCATCTTTAATACGCACGTGGCAAGCATCGAGTACAGAAAATTTGACTTTCGTAAATTGCAGAAACAAATTCAGAAGCTCGCTCTTCAAGTGAAGAGAAAATTTTGTATCTTTCGATTTTGTATGCGCGGTAGTACGTGGTTATATTCATCGTCCCACCCACACCGCATGGAAAAGGCTCGGGTACGAATATCGTAATTTGCACGAGGAATTTTTATGGACTTTCTCACTGTGTGCCTGAGTTAGTCGGTCTCCGGCCTGGACAGCAAGTTTTTTTTTTTTTTTTTACCCCAGAAACTCGGAATTTTCGTCCAGAAAAAACAGCACCAAACCGACCAGAGAACGCACACAATTTATGGACATCATACACATGGACAGATATAGTTTTTGGATGGCTCTAAGGCACACAAACGACGGGCATTCTTGCCGACAATTGTATGTGTCCCAAATGTGCCCACATATACACCCGGACCAACGTATACGTGTACGTCCGGGACAGAAGAGTCCATCGTCTGCTTCGGATGGACAAATACCAGGAATATGTAAACGCATCTTTAGAGGCCTAAGTTCACTCTAACAAGTTTGGATTCTTGAAGATCTGCAGATTTAATAGTGTTTAGATGACTAATTTATAAATTAGATTAGCAGTTATTAATTCCATTACATTAAGACAAACGTTATCGCTTCGACTCGCGTTTATTCAGGCTAAAAACTGTTTCCATTTATAATTAATTGTTTCTTGATTATTGCAGGCCTGAAGACAAAACATGCTATTGTTTTGAAACGCGGCTTAAGTCATCAAGAATATATATAAAGGCTTTCTCGATTAAAAAAAAAAAAAATCTTAATTCTTAATCGATAAACTTCTTAATTTCACGTGGAACAAGAATGCGGATGTACCAGGAAATCATTCAGCAGTCCATTTTTATGTTTGAAGTGATTGAACAACACTACCAATTCCAGCAGGGCGGAGCAACTATTATTATTATTATTATTATTATTATTATTATTATTATTATTATTATTATTATTATTATTATGTCTAAGGTGGCACCTAGACTCCGTCTATCTCCACCTGATAAAGTTGACTTTGTGCAGAACCTCTGCAAAATAGACCTATATGGAAGGTCTCTTCGCCATCAGGGAGAAGCTGTCACCTGCACAGCCGCTCCCCGTTGGCGAATAGACCCTAATGGCCGCCCATATTCACTTGGTGCTGGGCCTGGTCTTCTATTTTAAGTGCCTCATGCACAAAAATCCCGCACCCACCGGAAGTAGTGCTATACCGGTGGGTGCCAGCAATCCCGCTCCCAGGCTGCCCACACCTGAGAGCCAGCAAAAAAGGGCGGAGCAACTGTATACACTACTCGAGCATCAATGAATGTAGTGACAAATTTCTTCGATGACATTTTTATTTCTCAGAGTTTATTACTTTTCAGTCGCCGAATTTGTAACCGCTGGATTTTTATCTCAGGGATACACTCATGTATAACGTTTATGCAAGTAATCCACGTGGTGTGGTTGAACTAAAGCAATGTATTGAGAAATACATTCGCGCCACTGATGGACATGTGTTCTTGCTGTCTGACACAAAAAAAAAAAAAAAAAAAAAAAAAATGGACGCTTCCAGAACGTTCTGCTGTTGTTTAAATTAAATTCCATATTTGTTTTTAATAAAATTTTGTTCTCTTTCAAACTTGTTATGTTGTAATTCGATGACCCTATATAATGGAAAACCAGAGTCGAATTTACGGCTAGCAAAATGAGGAAATTATTTACGATCATAATTTATCAGAATCTGTAGAGACGATTAACATAACAGCTTTAGTTAGATTATCTTTTGCAAATAAGCTCGTATAAGCCATGCTACAGCTACTGTAGCGTTTTCCTTAAATACATAAATACTCTTCATTTAGTGTTTCGAGCATCATTATCTGAATAATTTTCTGCAGGGGCCTGCGTACAGTTATTTTGCCTAAGAAATTTAAAAAATCGCTTCTTCTCTTTACAGGTAAATGTTGCTAAATCGTTGACAAGACATACTGTGACTTTTTGACTGCCTGTCTTGTATATACTCCATGGAGTACTTCCTGTACGCTTGTAGCAACACCCATAAGTCTATCTCATCAGTGACCAGTCTCGACGTTTTGAATCGGTTATTGCCTGGCTATTGTAGTTTACTTTCTCCCATCTTTATGTAGACATATATCAAATTTTTATAGACCTTCATCAATGCCATTTAGGAATATCAGTAATAAGAGCGGTCTCAAAATTCTGATCCACCCTGAAAAATGACTATTTATGACGACCTTTTTCTCTCTTATCTTTCGGCAATTCACTGATTCACCTGGAGATCTTACCCGTAATTCCATCTTGTTCCGGTTGCAATAACTGCACGAGAAAACCCATGTTAAATAGAAATTTAACTTCCAGTTGATATCTACATCTGTAAATTCAGATTTCACCACAAACTATAAAGTGTGATGAGTTCCATCTCATACCATAAAATCCCGAAGCTAAAATATTTATAATAATAAAAAAAAAAAGTTCCAGTGGTGCTCTGCCTACGGATCTTTCCATATTGTCCTGGTCCATGGTTCTAAACGAAAACTGTAAAAATTCTAAAGAGGACCCTATTTCTTAAATGAAGCAGTTATAATAGTATAAAATAAATTTTTTGTGCCATTCCATCACCTGATTGTTTCGCGTTTTTCTGTAAAGCGCCTGTAAACCAAAAATATGAATAAAATGCGAAATAATGTCGGTAGCTGGCGCCACTGCATTTTCAGAGTACAAATCTGAACGAATGTCAGAAACAGTAAACTCTAACATCCAGTACCTTGCTCGGGGATTGAGAGGTGCCAGATTTTTTAGAGAGGTATTCCTAATCGTGGAATTGAAATTATTCACATCTGTAAACATTTATAATGACTAGTGGAGTAATTCTAGAAACTACAAATGTAAATAACAGTTCAATTTGGTAATAGTTAGGTGTAAACAAATGACAATAAACGAAGTCACAGTAAATGTTGTGATGTAGTAATCTCAATTTTAAAGGCATGATTAGTATAGTATAAAAAAAAAAAACCTTCACAATGGCGATAAAAAAACTGACTGTTATTCAGTTTGAATTAAGAATAATTCAAATATAATTATTCTTAAAGAAATTATAAGGAATTACGTTTAATCCTTATCAATTTATGTGGCATTTTGATTTAATTAATGAACATGAATATGGACATGTGTTGTGTCGTATTTAGGGTAGCTCGTGAACGTTTGTTCAACTCCTCCGTGGTTCACTGCGATGATACATTACTCTGTTAAATGGCCAGAAATGAGCATAGTATTATGTTTACTCGGCGTGTATTTGTTATTGTGGTGTCTAGTTATTTTTGTTCTAGGGAGACGTGATCACCAGAGAGGTTACTTTCTAATATCCGTCCATGCCACGAGGAGGCGGGACACAACTGTCTATGTACTGGTCTACTAAACGGATAGGACTAATGAGAACCCGCACAGGAGAACAGAAGCTAAACCTGTGAGTGCCAGCAATCTTATTCCTTCAGACGTCCGAATCCAAACCAGGAGGTACGAATAATCGTGTTTCAAGTGGCTAGCAAATCCCACTTTATTATTATTATTAATCATATGGTGCAAGGAAGCCTGAGGCTTATGCTGCACCAGCCAAAAAAAAATTCCCAAGTTACCCTGAGAGAGAGAGAGAGAGAGAGAGAGAGAGAGAGAGAGAGAGAGAGAGAGAGAGAGAGAGAGAAGTAAAAAGGATTCACCAGGAAGGGGAAAGAAAAGAATGATGGGGCTAGCAAAAAAAAAAAAAAAAAAAAAAAGAAAAAGAAAAGGGAAAGCGGATATAAGTACAACACTTAGGAAGATTTGTATGTTAGGTCTATACCATATCAAAATTGAAACTCATTGAAAATCAAGTCCTGTATATAGCTTCAGTAAGGGTTCTTCAGAGATAACAAGATACTATACTAAAAAGTCTACATTAAGATCCTTGGAAGTTAATATCTTCGGGATGTGTAAAACCCAAGTCATTTAAAAACAATGGGAACGTACTCAGCGGAACAGGTTCGTCCTTCACAACAAAATTTTCCTGGAAAGCCGGAACAAAATGTCTGAGGTCTGAGAGAGTCAAGTCCAGTTCATATCTATATCAAATCCAATTCATATTTTCAAATTTAGGGTGTAAATTCACTAGGAATTCTTCAAAAATAACAAAATCTAGTACTAAAGACGTCTACAGTGAGATTCCTGGAACTTTCTTGACCAGGTTGAAAAAATTCAAAAATTCTAAAGTTCTAAAAAACTAGGCGTTTTCAAATAATATTTAGTTTGAACAGCGTGAATAATTATTCTAAAACATGGAAGATTTTAGAGAAAGATCGTCATATTATTTCTTTAAGATGTTATGATGCCTTGAGTCAGTAAGAGTAGTCAAGTAATATGGTTTTATGCATTGTAAAGACTTGCTGAACGTTCTACTGAAAGATTAAAAAAGAAATAAAAGTTTGAGAAAAAACATGTTTCATTTCCAGGGAAATTAAACATGTTAAACTCTTTTAACTAAAAAAAAAAAAAAAAAACCAAGCATTCCAAGTGGCCGTTTGCAAAACACAGCAAAACGTTTGAGCTTAATAAAGAGTTGTTTTATTCACTCCCTTTCCTCTCAGTTTGAAACGTTGCTCCTCTTGACTCCCATAGTATTTGCTAGAGAGACACATTGCTAAAGAGAAAATTTTCGAAAGTAATAGATAATATCTTAGAGACTTAAAGACAATTACTCTTCTAGTCACATATTACAAATTCTCCGTTTCTACTTTTTTAGAACGTTTTTGTTTTGTTATTTTTAACCGCGAATACTTCTAGTGTTTTCATGAGTTAACTGTTCCAGGTGGTGGTCTTCAGATTTTCTTCAGGATTACTCGCGTCTCCAATCTCCCCTTTTACGGAGTAGTAAAACTAATCACTGAAACACATAATATTGAGAGAAATACATAGGTAATATGAGCCAGGGCAGTTTAAAAACTTATATGCAATAAGGAAGGGCGTCAGAAATACATAGCTCCAGTTACTATCGGTTCGGAAGATATTATGAGCTATGATAATCACTGAATTCAATGGCATCATTAAATAATTACATTTGACGTTTGCACTTTAGTTATTTATCTCCTTTGACATTACTAATTTATATATTTTTAAATTATTAGAACAGGTCAGGTGAAAGCAATAGCTTTAACTTGAAGACGAAAGACATTGCACTTGTACATTAGAATCCAAAAATGTTTCTGGGCTTAAGATAAATAAAATAGGTCCTACACCGTCATATGTCTCAGGCAAGAATAGCATGGTTTTTTCTCCCGGAAACTCTGATTTTCCGTTCAGAAACAGAAAATCGACATAAGAACACACGCAACTTATAGACAATATATGGAGCTCTATGGCCTTAGTCGCTGATGCTCCTAAAATCCTATTACAACACCTTAGCAATATAAGGGCACACAATAAAAAGATGTACAATTCTGGACTATCAGCATACATTAAATTTTATCTGCCGCTTGAAAAGAATTTTATGAAAATGTTTGTGTCATCCTAAAACCCTAAAGTGCCTCACAGTCTTGAACTCCATCTACGTGTTAGTAAGTGACTGATCAGTTCTAAATATCTGAACATGCGCTTTATGCTGTTCTAAATCATGTTCTAAAGCATCTAAATCATAAATCCTGCAGATTCAAGTTTAACTCGTCTAAATCTGTTTCGAAACCAGTGACGCACCAACTATCAACAGGCTACTGTGAAAAGAGTTTCCTGTTAATAGTTACAATTTGTAGTCTGAAAAGCTGTGTTGGCTATTCACATACTGTTCACAAAGGAACTGGATGCAAAAAATAATTTTGATATCATATACTTGGATTTCAGGAAAACTTTTGGCACTGTTGCACATGGAAAATTGCTGTACCCAAGTTTAAATATGGGATAAATAAATGAAAATACCTATACCTCTCTGTGGGAGGAGAGAGTTAACATCGAACTGCGTAATCTTGTTCTTTGAACAGCATCGAAGCAGCTGCGTGAAATCTGATGAAGTAATAATGAATTTCAACAGCATTAAAGCAGTAGGAAATATTTAAAGTATTGAAAGTAAATACTAATATATGTTGTGAACAATCTCACTAAAGGGATTTAGAAAAGTCTAATTTTAAGCTATCTGTCTGTGTGGAATTCTCTTTGTACATTATCGATGTTTCACAGTTTGAACACAGAGTTTCTCATTTCTCATTGCAAGTCTTTCTAATAACTGTGGTTAAATGATTTATTCACGGTTAAATTTACTTTCTCTGAGGAATTTCCTGCCACTCCTGTAGTTCACCTTCGACATGCAGGCGCAATCAAAACCATTATTTTCATTGTGATCTCACCACTATCCTCCATTCATGAAATTGTTCAAGTGCTTGGCTATCAATCATTTCCTTGTCCTGTTTGGATTGAAATGGGTGCGTAACAATGATATCACCTCTTATTCGCGATGGAGCACAAGGCCCGAAGATAACACGTGCTCATGCTTTACATTGAGAATTCCGGCCAGGTGCTTGGGTCTCTGCACGATTGCACGTGACACCAAACTGGGCCTGCTTCTGATTCAACAGCAGCATCTGCTTGATTACCTTCACGGATGACCCGAGACTTCTTAATTGATATTTAGATTTTTACCTTTCGCCAGCTTGTGTTATTATCCTCGGCCTGCTTTTCATTCATTGCTAGTTTTCCTTAAGTGTTCTAATAGAGAAGGCGTGTCTTAGGTATGATGAAAATTAATTATTTACTCGAGACCGACTTTCAAGCTATATGCCGTTGGACGAGATCACTCCCATTTATATTTCAATGTGTAATGATAAAAATTGATCATAAAATCAAGAGAATCCAAACCACACTTCATGTGTGGGGAGTTAGCAAATGTGGAAATTCGTCTGGTAGAAGAGTTGCTCTGCTTAGGTTTGATGAGAGTGTTTTGTAAACGAACGCCAAAGCTTATTTGACAGTAATGTTTAACAGCTAGAATTCACATATGAATCGCAATTTGATAATTCCGAACTTTCTCCAACTTGTTTGCTTTGTTATATGCGCGTTATATGTTATATGCCAGAGTTGGTTAGAATAATTCTAATTAACTCAGTACAGAAACATCAAATGTTTATAAAATCTTATGGCACAAGCATTTTCTCATTTATAGTTGCAGTCCTTTGTAATGACTATGTTTTTATTTGTGATGGGCATAATCGAGAGGTCATAATCGATTAATTAGATTATAGCAAAACATTACATTAATTCTATTATAGCAAATGAAATAATGGTAACGTATAAATCCAGTAAAATATCTTTGATTATAAATACTTTGTAGCTTTCGAGACAATCGTGTCTCTTTATCAACAGAATTTGAACTTAATGGATACAGTTATGCGTGTAGTATAACTGTATCCGTTTAAAGTTCAAATTCTGTTGAAAAAGAGACACGATTGTCTCGAAAGCTACAAAGTATTTATAATTAAAGATATTTTACTGGATTTATACGTTACCATTATTTCATTTCATCATGGATCCCAGTACAACAGGCCCATTTGTTCTCTATTATAGAAAATATTCCATTAATTCGATTATAACAAATAATTCAATTAATTCGATTATACTCATATCATTGAAATGATTCATCTGATTATGGCAGATCATTCAATTATGGAAAATTGAATGTGTAAAATAATTCGATTATGACAAATCATTCGATCATTTCTTTCCATTATATCATTCGATCATTTCATTCGATTATATCATTCTAATGATTAGTATTTAGTAGAAGTAATAATTCAATTATTTCAATTATTAAAATCTCTCGATTACTAATCATTCGCTGATGGCTATAATTTCTTCAATGGAAGCTATGAGAACTTAGGGAGCGGTAGTGAGAAAATAATCCGATGTTATAGAATTCAGTGATCAAAGTACGCTGGAATCCACGTATGTATACAGATATACGGGGGTCGAAATGTAAAATTTTACGATGCAAATGCAAGTTAATAAATAAAAAAGTATAATTTAATAATAATATTACAGATGCGTGTGACGAACCGAAACGCCATTCTGATTTGTGAGACGCATCAGAAATGCCACGTGGATGCTTTATTATTAAGAACAAAATAGTTTATTAACGATGAAGCCTTAATATATCGCTTTTTGATGTCAGCTCTAGGACACAAGTCTCTTTGGAATTGCCACGTCTTCGGCAGATAAGTAGGTATAGATAATTTTCATTTATTTACTTATTTCTATATTGTAGACGGTTTCACCCGATCGGACAAACTAGCCATATAAGTGTGGAGACACCGTTTATGGCAAAAGTCAATCAATCTATTAATGATCGTGTATCGTAGCGTGGTGTGCTGTCTGTGTTATCTTAGCACAGACGCCTACAGACCACCGTAAACCTCTGGTTTATGTCCTTGGCACGTGACCCGGGCCATTAGACGGCATACCAAGGAAAGAACAAGCGTTCTTAGCAATCTAACTGCAGTTGGATGCCCATCTGACTCTAGGTTTTACTGAACTGAATCAAGAAGAAGAAAAGCCAAAATACAGTAAAAGAGGTAGCAGGTGACATTAACAGGTAGAGTCACTTCGAAATAAATAAATAAACAAATAATATAATATAAAAAAGCGTCCCAGCCTTCCACTGCCCAAAGGAAGGTGAAGCTATAGCAAAACACAATCTTTTTACAACTAGTAATTCAAGAAGTGAATCCGCCACAATAGAATCAACCTGTCCTCCACAGCCAAGTCCAGGGAAATATCAAAACAAGAGCATTCCTATGAAAATTAAGAAGTCGAGAAGTCCCAAAATAGGTCCATCTTAAATACTCAACATGTAGCAAAATAAGAAGCAAGCTTGACAACTGAATTCCGCAATAGTTCCTAAATCAGCTGTACGTCCAAACTGGCAAAACTGGCAAAGTTTTCATCGCTGTTGTAATAAATATATAAAACATCACGAATGAAGAAATCTATTATTTCCAGTCATCATTAAATTGCGTCTTCACAATAAATGCAAGTACACAAGTGAAAACAGTTTCACTCCTAAAGAAGAACAGCAAAGATCCTAATCTGTACTAGTCTCTCCAGTAGCAACAAGATAAATACTTCATAAAGACATATCCTGTTCAATCCTAGTAATATGAGAACAAGAACTGAAGTCAAAATCTAATGTGCCATAGAGGCCGCCAACATACAAAAGAAAGGTACATGCTATCAAGATTAATTAATTAATTATCGTCCTAAAATGCACTATATCCAATTAGTTTTCCGTTCTTTCTCTCGCCAGCTCAAAATCCTTGCTATATTCAGGACAACATTTATCTCTAAAAGAATGATTTGTGTTACATTTCCTTCTTATACATTTAGCATAGGCTGTTCGTCCCGCCTTCCCTTTTGGGCAAAGCCCATGAGTGTGACCGAGGCCACCACAATGCTCACATATTGACTACCTGTTATAACACTTTGTGGTGCGATCAAAGCTACAACAGTTGAAACGAATAATAACTAGACAGAAATTAAACATGTGCGAATACAAGGAAGTGAATATCCTTGCCAGTTTCTTAGGAAGAAACTGTTATACGTAGTTGGGTTATCTTGGAACCACTTCATCCACATATGTTTATTGGAGGTTCTGCTCATGAGTTTAAGTTTGTCTTCTTGTATCACGAGGCTTAAAACATACTTACACCAATGTTTCCCCTCGTTTTTCTCCCTTAAGGTGCAGTCATACCTCAGAAATGCTGGCTTTACAGTGTCGGACTGTCCCGGCAACAGTGAAGATTTGAACCCTATTGAAAACTGCATAATGTCTTCTAAAATTGCTCAGAAAGATTCAGCTGCAGGAGGGCATTGTAAGGGTACCACGTAAATGCAATAAAATGTATGTTTGGTTGTCATGCATGATTGCCCTTTGCATGATTTCTCATATTTCCATTAATTACGCATTTTACCTTTTGGAAGATATTTATGGCAATTAGTTATATCAGGTGGAGTCTTTTTATTGGATTTCATTCACAGAGATATATATCCCATTTAACAAATACATTTCGAACATTTCTGGAACCCATAATGCAGCGCAAAACACATTATTTGCAAAATTCACAAGTGATGCAGTTTTGTTTTGTTTTTTTTGTACGCGCTGTAGGTGGAAGTCTACCCTGTGAACACTACGGCTTCTAAAGAACCTTAAGATACATCATCCAGATGCCTCTTCCACTAACAGATGATTAAGAGCAGTTGTTGAGGAGACTACTGACGCTTTTCGGGAAGGCTTGTATCGGAGAATTTGGGGCTCTAGTGGGGGATTAGACCATCAAGACGGATTGCGTTGTGGTTGCTTCCTCGATGGATGACCTGTGATGCTATGGTGTTATTGTGTTCCAGGGCGTGCATGTAGAGACTGATTGAGGTATTCCCCGTTACTGTTAACCGCTGTACCGTTGGGACTGTTCAGGCTTGAGGAAAGTTAACTTCTTCATTGTGACCACAATTCCTGGTTTAGATTTCTACTTCCTAGATTGACTTATCTGATTATGAATCTTCTTGGTGACCGAAAAGTGTCAACTGGATCCTTGGAGATCATCACAACCTATTGTTGAGTCTTTATAGTGTCAGATACCTTCATGGTATTGCATTGTGTTATGGACATTACATTAAGAACGAATTGACCCTCTGCTGCGAGAGGATCTACGATAATTGTATATCGGCATTGTTTAGTGATACAACATTTAAAATAGTTTGCGGGGTTGCTAGGAAAGCTGGCTGCAACCACATAGTACATAAATAATGATAATAAAGTTCCTTTGTAAGGGGCTCGAATCCTATCAATGACGCTTGGAACTTTTATGGGCTTTTTTTCATTCTATGGCTGAGTTACTCGGTCTCAAGAGAGGATAGCACGGTTTTACCCCCCCCCCCCCAGGAAGCTCTAGTTTTTTCCCCAGCAAAACAGGCAAGCCTTATCTACTTTAGTGTTTTAAGTACCAAAGCAACTAAGGCTATGAGACCTCAGCATTTTATGGTGGTTGGTCAAGCGCGAGAGGGTATTAACACACATGCGTTTGAGTGGACCGTAGCTCGCGTGACTGCTAAATGGGGTTAACGATATTCATTGCGGTTTATGGCATATGGTAAACGGTATTCACTGCAAAAATAATAAGTTGTGAACTACTCTGACTCAGTGGTCGTGCCGGAGTATAAACAAGAACATTTTTAATGTCGTGTATACTTCGGTTTGCTGGACGTAAAACCCAAGTTTCGGGAGGTAAAATTTTGTAATTCTCGCCAGAAACCACTTTGGCCACTTTGTCAAAAAAGCCGATAAAAGTTCCTCCCATCGACATGTGATTCAAACCCAGGCCTTTCCACATGGTATAGACGGATGGCGATCGTAACTACTCTGATGACCATTAGGGCTTTCCCTGGGGATGAGACTATCCAAGTGACACGGCTATAACAGTAATATCTGTTACAGGAATGTGCATTGCACGGCCCTGTTTCTCCCCTGGCCTGGCGGGGAGGAGGTGATGGTCCCCTTGTCTCCTCTCCACCGCCCCTCTTTCCTTCTGGTGGGGCATGGGCCTGCCTCACTGATTTTGGGGTCATCTACTCTATCGACCCTATACTTCTGTCTCTTACCCCCCAGCCTTCAGTCTCCCCTCACCCCTCTAGCTTTCCAACTAGCGTTCATCCCATGTCAAAATTATCCTAGCCCTACACCCAAAATTCTTAATTCCACACTGTATAACTTAAAACAACTTTGGCCTGACCCAACATCTAGCGCACCTCTTTTTTTTTTTTTTTTAATGGTCCTAGCCACTGAAATCCCAGGAAATTAGGTGGCAGGACCTGCCAGAGTACTTATTTAAAAATACTGGTGCACCTGGCTTGCCTCCATGGGGCTAAGTGTAGGCAACGTTGGGCCTCAGTAGGGGTCCAGCGGCTAAATGGCCAGATGAACAACGGTACACGACACTACTTCCAACAATATCCATACACTTTTAAATCTCTGGCTTTTACAGTGTTCTGTAACACACAACAATGTAGACTACACGGAGATGGGGGAAACCCCTGGTGCCGTTAGACCCTAAACACACTTTACACTTTACACTCACTTTTACCGGCATGTGCCTCCCTCCGGCGCTCCCTACTTTCTCCTAGTGAGGCATGAGCCTGCCTCACTGACTTCTGAAGGCTGGGGGATTTCTACCTTAATCCTCCAGCCTTCAGTCTTCTCCCACTCTATCTTTACGCCAGCGAATGCCCCATACACAAAATCTTAATTATGTCCAAATTACCGTTCGCCTATATTTTCGGTCTTTATTACGCAAGCAGCGATCATCAAAATAACGTAACGATCATCAAAACTGACGATAATGGATATATGTATGCGCATATATATGGATCTATCTGTATTTTTTTATTATTTTTTTTTATGAAAACCCCAAACACGAAAGGTGTCAAAACCTATAGTACTTAGTATCGTGCATGGGTTGAAGGAGAAGTATGGGGGGAGGGGGATACGTGCATATAAAAAAAGCGCGCGCGTTTTTTTTTTTTTATAGGTCCTAGCCATTGAAATCTCATCTCAGGAAATTTGGTGGCAGGACCTGCCAGAATAAATCTAAAACTACCGGGTTTCTGATCTGCTTCCACTGGACAAAAGTGGGGCAACGTTGGGCCTCTGGAGTGGTCCAGCCGCTAAATGGCCAGAAGAACAACGGTACATACTACTACACGTAGACAATGATCATACACTTTTAAATCTCTGGCCTTCCCAGCGAACTGGTACACCCACAATGAAAGCAACGCGGAGGTGGGGGTGCCACTAGACATCAATACACTTTCACTTGCTGTCATGTGTAGTCTGCGAGTAGCACAATAGTTTCGTCACCGTACCCTCCACACCCGGTGGAAAAGGCCTGGGTTCGAATCCCGTTGATAACGCGAGGAACTTTTATAGGCTTTTTTCACTCCATGATTGAGTTAGTCGGTCTCAGGCGTAGATAGCAAGGTTTTCCACCCAGAAACTGGGATTTTTCGCCTACCAAAACAGGTAAATCGACCAGAGAACACACGCAATTTAGAGACACAATACACATGTGTATGTGAATTAACTTTCCAGGTGACCGTAATGTAATAGTTTAGTTTGTCGCCATGTGTAGTGTGAATGTTTTTTTTTTAATATTTTTATATTTTTAATATTTTTTCATTAATAGTTAATGATTATATCGAGGTATTACACAAGTTGGCACAAATAACCAAGATCCCTGATAGAAGTCTAGTTAGTATGAAATTGTCATGGATTAGATTAGAATATTACAATAATTTGGTCATGATTAACGATCATATTCCCAAGTATGGTGGGTGATCTCATTCTTGTTTACTTTTCCCGGGGGTACATCACTCTCCTACACAATTTATTATGCTCCGCATTTTATGGGAAACCTGTCTCTCCTATTTGAAATCTCTCTACTTGAAATCAAAGTACTGTAAAGGTAGCAGACTTCTTTTCTTTAAGCCCCAGATCCCTCTGTGTAGACTACTTTTTTTAGAGACCTAGAGGATCTAAAATATGCTAAAACATCTAAAATATTTAATGAAATACCAAGTTAGAACTTGGTATTTCATTTAAATGCGACTCAGATGACATACAAACGAGAACAAGGCAGGATATTTCTTCTTTTCGAACTGAACTGAAACGTCATCATCGGTTCGCAGGTGAAGTCATTTCAAAATGTTTTGGTTCTGTTTTGCAACTTGCCTTCTTAGATTTTCCTTCGTTGAAAAAGTCTTTGCCCCTTATGATGTAATTTACTGTAGACTATAAATCGATGCTAAATTATGGTAGCCTGGTGATCCTGGTATTAAAATTAAAAAAAACTTTATTTCTTTTTCACTGGTCCGGGGTTCGCAACGACCTTAAGCTCTCCAGTAAATCCAGTCTTGAGTTTAATGAGTGGCATTTTTATTTACTATGCTGTTTAACTACATACTGATTATATGAAGATAAACAGTGCCAGATGTTCTACTGTTTAAGTTATTAGGCTACAGCTTTACGAAAGAAGTATGTGTTGTAAGCAAGGTTTATCTTTCAAAAAGATTCATTACGTTGAATTTATAGAAAAGTGTTACATTTCTGGAAATGTAAATATGAAGTTTCCGGAAATGTAAGAACAGGTACAAGCCGCTAGCTACAAGTTTTACCATCTTCTAAATACAGGTTCTGGTTTCGGGATGGGGGAGTTACACTGCTCGACAAAATTCACGGAACACGTAGAAAATGTGGTGTAACTGGTGTAGCTTTTGATGAAGCGGGAGACAAAATTAGGTACAGTGGTGTACCCCAGAATAGTGATGAAATGGGGAGACAGCGAGAAACTTCGGACAGATATAAGGGACATTTATAGGGGTTGTATAAGAAATACCGAAAAAGGTCGCATTACATCGATAAAAGATGCTCTAAAATATGGTCACATGATCAGTACGGCGTATCATCCCTCCAACGGCTAAACAGACCTGACAGCGGTGAATCATGCTCGATATAAGTGTGTTTATAAGATTCTGTGACAACAAATCCCATTCTTCCACCAGCGCAGATATTAGCTCACCAAGTGACCGAGGTGGTCATTTGATTAGCTAAATGTCTGCTGGCTGTCAGCGTGCAGTGCGACGCCCTACACATCTTCGTTCGGATTTAAGTCTGGTGATCGTACTAGCCACGGTAGTCGTTGGATATCTTTAGTTTCAAGGTATTCCTCCACCACTTCAGCTCTTTGTGCAGTGGCATTGTCTTGCATGAAAAGAAAATTTGGGCCAACAGCACCCCTAAAAAGTCGCACATAGGGTTCGAGGATCTGGTCTCGGTACCTCTGAGCAGTTACGGTACCCCTATCAAAAACACGAAGAAGGGTGCGGCCGTTGATCATTATTCCGCCCCACACGAGACCACAGCCTCCACCGTAACTGTCCCTTTCTCTGGTGTTGCAGGAATGGTACCGCATTTCTCGTTGTCTCCAGATTAAATAAGGTCTCGAATCTATTTGTAGGCTGAAACGGGACTCATCAGAGAACAGAATTGTACCTCATTTGTCAGGGTCCCAAGTCACCTGTTCATGGCACCAATTTAGTCAAGCTCTGCGGTTGTTTAGGGTTATGGGACACGAACCACTGAGTACATGATGAGAGCCTTGTCAATCAATTCGGCCCTGGAGGAAATGTGCAAGGCTCAAGGGGTAAAATTTTTTTCAGCCTGTTAACAGAAGAGACTGCTTCTAATATTTCTTGCTGCTATCGAGGCAGTGTTAGGTGGGTCGGAAAACTGCTAGCTTGGGGGGGGGGGATTCACAGACTAGAAGGTTAAAAATAGCTGCAGGCAGAGGTGAAGGTGATTCTTGCACTACTTCTATTAGAATAAGCATCGGCGTGGAGCGAGGGGTGTTGGGAGTTTCAGGGACTGATGGCAGTCATCGTGAAACAGGTGGGTATATGGGATGCGTTAGGGTAACTAATAATAAGAATAGGTACAGGTATACCTACATGTATACCAATACTAGAAGTATGGTAAATCAATTTGATGAATTTGAAGTATTGGTCAAGACATCAAAGGCGGATATTGTTGGGACAGCAGAGACGTGGTGTCACACAGATATAATGAATGCAGAACTGGAATTTGAGGAGTACAATGTGTACAGAAAGGATAGACAGGATAGGAAGGGAGGAGGTGTTATTCTGCTAATTAAGAAAAACATAAAATCAAAAGAAGTGCATCCAGTTGATATAGATGAACAGTGCACTGTTGAGCCAGTTTGGTGTGACATAAGCACTACGAAAGCAAAAATAAGAGTAGGAGTGTGTTATAGGCCTAATGACTCGAATGAATACAATGAACAATTGTACAGAGAAATAGAGTGGGCTAGTAAATCAGAATGTCTTATAATGGAGGATTTTAACTTCCCAGATATAGATTGGAATTTATGGGTTGGTCACTCGCACACTAGTAAGACTTATGTGGATTTATTGGATGATTGTTTTCTGCAGCAGCATTTTCGGGAGGCAACCAGAGAGGGTAATACTCTTGATCTGGTTATCAGCAGTGGTCGATCGTGTATTAAGAATTTGCAGATAAAGGAACCGTTAGGTGGCAGTGATCACAGTGTACTGATGTGGGTTTTACTTAAAGATATAATTACCATCAGGGGTCAAGGAAGGGGTTTTTGCTTCCGTAAAGGTGACTATAGTGGTCTCAGACAGTTTTTAAATTCTGTACAGTGGGGCCAGCTGATGATGTTACCAACAGCAAATTCTAAGTGGGAAGCATTCAAGGAATTAATAGTGGCAGCTACCAAACGTTTCATACCTATTAAGAAATATTGTTCAAGGTTTAGGCCTAAATGATTGTCAAATGAACTAATGAGACTCGTGGCAGAGAAGAAAAATGCACGGGATGCATATAAATTATCAGGCGACACAGAAGCCTATGATATATATAAGCTAGTCTGTAATCAAGTCACAAAGGAGGTTAGGCAGGTGAAAGCAGATTACGAGAAATCTTTGGTAAAGGATGCTAAGAAAACAGCAAGGATTTCTTTACTTATATAAACTCTAAAAGGAAGGGGATGAATCTGATTGGTCCACTTGATATCAATGGTTCGACTGTTGATGATCCTGCTTAGATAACAAACAAACTGAATGAGTATTTTGTATCTACATTCACACATGAGGAGTTATTAAGGTTTGAAAATGCCACAAGGTTATCAAATTGTAACAGGGTGCTTAATGATTTTGTAATAACTGAGAACAAAGAGGAAGAGAAATTGTTGAAGTTAAACATAAGAAAGGCACCTGGGATGGGTGGGATCTATCCAATTATATTAAAGGAGGCGGCAAAGGAAGTAAGAAAACCCTTAGCCATAATTATGAGAGCATCATTGGTCTCATGGGGAGGTTCCCACGGACTGGAGATGTGCAAATGTGTCCCCAATTCACAAAGAGGGATCGAAGGGTGACACGAGTAAATACAGACTAGTTAGTTTAACTTCTGTTCGGGGTAAAATAATGGAGTCACTGGTTAAAGAAGCATTGCAGGATAATCTAGACAAGACTGCAGCAATAATTCAGACATAGCATGGGTTTGTTAAGGGAAAGTCTTGTCTGACAAATTTGATATATGATGTGGTTACAAAGGAACTGGATGCAAAAAATAATTTTGATATCATATACTTGGATTTCAGGAAAGCTTTTGACACTGTTGTGCACAGAAGACTACTGTACAAATTGGAGCAGAATGGTATTAAGCGTAAGTTGCTTCAATGGATAAAAGGGTGATTGAGTGGAAGAAGACAGAGGGCGGTAATCAATGGGTGTTGCTCTTCGTGGACTAATGTTATTAGTGGAGTCCCACAGGGTTCTGTGTTGGGTCCACTGTTGTTTTGTGTATTTATCAATGATATTGATGAAGGTATATCAGGCTTAATGTCGAAGTTTGCAGATGACACAAAGGGTGGCAGGGTTGTTAATGACAGTAATGGCAGTGTGTTTCTAGATCCTGTTTTCTAGACAGAATCTAGAAAATTTTGGCAGATGGGCTGAGAAGTGGCAACTGAAGTTTAACATTGAAAAATGCAAAGTACTGCATATGGGTAAAAGTAACCCCAGAGAAACGTACTAACTGTGTGGTACTACACTTAAGGAGGTAGAAAATGAAAAAGATCTGGGAATAATTGTGTAGTCGGATATGAAGTTTTCCTGGCAGTGCAGACAGGCTGTCAGGGCAGGTCATGGGTTGTTGTCAATGATATACAGAAATTTTGTTAGCAGGGAAAAAAGCGATTTCTATTGGATACTCGGAATTTGCATACCAGGATGCTTATTATATCAAATATTCGCCTTCGGCGACACTGTTCACGATAAAATATTCATGAAAAAATTTTGTTCTGTTAATTTTGTGGAGTAGCGTATTTTTTAGAAAATACATTTCCAGGAGATTCCATTTCCTGTAAAAGCCAAAAGAAATTAAAACTCTATGGTTCGAGGTTCAGAAGTTTATTTATTTTTTAGAAGGTTTAAAACGCAATATTCGAAACAATGAATTTTGATGGTAAAGGGAACTAACAAAGGATCACGCAGGGCAAGTTATTTAAATCAGGTCATCCCGCAATGAATTTCTGCTCATTCAGAACAATATTTTAGCAATTATTTTACACATACCCTATAACAAAGAATAAGATTATCCTAAAAAAAAAAAAAAAATTAATTTTATGTTTTTCAGGATAAATCAAATTTTTTGTTGTGTAATAAAAGTTAGTTTTATTATAATAAAAATAATTAGTCATTTATTTTAAGAAATTTATATCAAAGTGAAGGTTACTAGCTGGAGTGAACAATTATTTCTAGGTGGCGCATAAAGAATTAACTGCATGAGACGCTGGTTTCCATAGTCTGCTGATTTATTATGATGCGTCCAATTCGCTTTCAGAAATATAGTAAGTAGTGATGAAATAAATATATGAAAGATATCAGTATCGTAACTGATTCACTAATACCCTGCATAACGGTAAAATTACTTTTGACGAAACATGACATACGCATACGAACTATGCATATGTGATAATGCTAACATGCATGAGTTTTGTAAACATTCGTATTTATTTCTTCATGTTTTAATTTTATTTCATATGTTAAGCTGAAAGATGCGTGAATTCCAGGATCCAGAATCCAAGAAATGCCCAGTAAATCGAACTCGTAATTCTATTTACAAATCATTTAAGTTGCTTAATTTTTAGTTAATGCATTTCCCAACTGCATAATTTTTGCACTTAAAAAAAGTCGTCATGACTACGAAAGGCGCCATCTATTAAATGTGTAGCTTTCGTATGTCGTTTGCTGTAATTGAAGTACTGTATATAATCTAAATGATAAGTTTTTTTTTTTAAAATAGGGTGGGATTTAACAAGAAAAAGTGGATTTAACTACATCTGCAAAATTGCAGGTGTATAACTGGAGTAGTATTCTTTCTTGTCTCTTTTATTGGGTTTATTTCATCTACAAGGAAAAATAAAGAAACAAGCAGAATACATAAATAAACCTTTGAGCGCTAAACCTCATATAAATATTATTTCTTATCTTCAATTGAGAAATAAACATGAATAATTAAATGAATCGAAGAATTGAACATGAAAATAAACTTCTAGTGCTCTTTCTGCCTTCGATTGTTTATTTCTTTAAATAAAGTGCTATTTGCGTGACACAACAGATTCTTACCCTCCCCCTTCCACAACATACCAGCCCACGGGGAAGGAAAAAACACTATTCAGTGCAAAACAAGGTAGCACCTAAGGTGAACGTTGGAGGGCATGCACCTTGCATCTGTGACGGCAAAGTTGATCAGAGGTGAGAAGGAAATTAAGACTAACTATCAGTGAGTGAAATAGCCCTGAAGGCTTGCTCTGGATGTCTGTGCGTATCTGTGTGTACGATGTGCTGCAGCTGGTGAAAAAGACCCGGTAAATGGTCTAGCCATAAAAAGATAGCAGGAAACATTTGTGCCATCAGGAACGACCCAAAACTGACAGAATTAGCGTTTCCACTTGCTGTTATCGAAAAGAAATGCTAGATTGTTGCAATGAGGGTGGAGGATGTTATGATTATTCGCATACTCATTCGAGATTGTAAAATAGAATTATTTCTCCTGGACATTTATTCAGACATAAAATAAGAACAGAAACGGGTCCTTTCAATTACGTACATGTGCGAGAATGTTCTAATGTGACCGTTTCTCACGACACGTAAATTCGGGTTAGTTGTTATTCCTCTCACTGAGCACTCCATCATGTTTTAGGACTGTGGGGCGTTTTCGTCCGTGGTGCCCATCTTATATTTTGTCTCATGTCTGTTTTCGTATTGAACTATTTCTCATCCGGTCTATTGTTCTCCAAGGCTGGTAACAATAATTATTCTCTATACGACGTCATATTCACATTTTGTGTTTGTTTTTTCATCTTCTTATCCCCGTTCATTAACTCTTCCGTTTTCCGCACCTCACACCTGGATTATTCAGAATCGAGTTTCTCCCTTTGCCCTCTCTAAATTGTCCTTGATCCTTTATGTCGATGAGTCAGTTACAAATTTTGTAGATTTGGTTCCGACTAAACCTAAAGTTGCCTTGAGCAGAACACCTGCAGAGACAAGCAATCCTCTCAATTCCCCACACGTTATATCCCTTATTTTCATCCACACGGAAGTAATGAATGATATGCAGGAGAAAACATTTTCTTCGATACTTCAAGGTATTTATGTTGTCGTGTTAACCTTTCAGAAGGTTCTAAACGTGATAGACAACATGCTTTCTTAGCTAGCGATCAAGTGATATTCATAAATTCTTTTTATTTTAACAAAAAGCCGCATTACTTTCTGTTATTGTACAATTATTTCACATTTTTAAATAATAGATAAACGTAAGCGGAAGATTTTAGTTGTTCTGCCGGTATGCATATCAAGGGAAATAAAATGAAAACAAACATGATGGAAGACTCATTTGCAGTTTACGTGAGTACGCTGTCATTTTAAATGTAAGATAACAAAACATTTATTTGAACTTCTTGTACTTCTCAAGACTGGAGAAGAGTTTAATCATGGTAAACTGCAGATTCATTCGTTATGGATTATGGCCTTCGCTAGACTACGTGTACATTATACTCCTCTCCCTTGCAATTTTATAAAGCTTATAATAATGCTGGTCAACTCAGCTATTCGTACGAAGTAAATTCTGTTTTATAGGCTATAGATGTAATTGACCAGTTGCTTTTCTTCTCTTCCTGATTATAAATTAAGGACTTTTTTATTTATTGTAATAATTCCAGCAATCAACGACTCGCTGGCTAAAAGAAAACTTCCTTCAATCTAATCTAAACCTCAATCCCTGTAATTTGAATATATGACCCCTAGTTTTGGAATTATATATAACTGAGAATTCCACCTTCATTAGTTTTACTAATCCCTCTCAGAGCCTTAAAAACCTCAATCGGGTCACCTCTGAGATGCCTGTTGCCAAGCACTGTAGACTACATAATGGGAGTCTTTCTTCATACAGTCGTCCTGCCGACCTCACTATTCGAGCTGCCCGTCTTTGAACCCTTTCTTTTCCTTGGACCCTTTTATACTAGACAGTCCCAGCCAAGGTTTGACAATCCTGCCATATATTTACAATATCATACAGATACAGATTTACAATATCAGTTATTCCTTTCTTCATTCATGTTAACTTTAATGCGTGTACAGAAAGAACATATTAATATTCATGTTCATTTTATTCATATACTGTATTCATATAGTTCATAATCACCCTATACAGTTCAGGTAATCACATATCCACTTAGGTCAGCTATTATCCTCATCCATGAATATGTTAGTGTCTATACTTAAAGGTAAATTGCAGCCATTATCAATCCACTGCAGGGTGAAGCCTCCTCAACGATTCATGTTGAGGGAAATGGGCCATAATCTACCACGCTCGTCCAGTGCTGGTTGGCAGATCGACCGTATTTAGCAGTCAGGGGCTTGAACCCCGGTCTACACAAAGAGTGCTATCTCGGCTACGGAGGCCGCCCATCTCTATACCTAATACACATTAAATTGTCAGTTGATCATAACTTCATACCTGCAATTCACATATCACACTATCTTGCGGAGGTGGGAGAAATCCCAGGTGACTTCTGACACGAACATACCTTATATCCGTACTGTTAAATTCAGAAAGATTCAATTTTAAAACACACCAGTTTCAGTTCTCAGTTTAGCATAATCGAGATCGCTAATATACTGGTGTACAAAACTTAAGGTCCAACACTATTTCTAAAGGTTACAACGACAAAATCTTTACTTAAGGTACTCTTTACTGATGAGAGTAGATTCAGTCTCAGCAGCGATTCTGGACGTCAGCTAATCTGGCGAGAGGTTGGCACACGGTATCAGCCCGCAAACATCACTGAAAGGGATCGATATGGCGGTAGGGTGTTCTTGTCTGGGGAGGCATTATCTTGGATGGACGTACAAAACTCCAGATACTGCAAGGCTGTACTGTAACCGGTGCACGCTACTGTACTGAGGTAATCCTTCCCCATGTGCGTCTGTTCCGAGGTGCCATTGGCCCGGAGTTCGTGTTTATGGATGATAACGCCACATCCCATCGGACTGCAGCTGTTGATATGCTTTTGAAAAGTGAGAATCTAAATCCCACCGATCTAAATCTCATTGAACACATATGGGACGCTCTGGGGAGACGCTTAGCTGCACGTCCACACCCACCAGAAAATGTCCACCAGCTGAAAATGGACGATGTTACCGCAAGAACTTATCAACAACATTGTTCTAAGTATGGACAGGCGGTGCAAATCTGGCATCGACATTAGGGGTGGCCATATTTCCTACTGAGGACCACCTCTTCCCTTTGGTCCTTCTTTGGCAGTGATGCATCTGTATCATGGCAGCCAGTGCTGTGTTGCCATTTTTGAATGAAGTCCCTCTGTACCGTTTTGTTTCCGTTGTTTTGTCGGTGTTGTTTCCTTCATTTCTGTACCTCACGAGGTTCCTTTGGTATGCTTTTCCCCATATCCAGGCCCCTCCTATGAGAAGTTACAGGTGAAAACCTGACTGGTCCTTAAATTTTGCTGCACACCAAATGTATAAGAAGGGCAAGACGTAACCATGTGAGAAGGTCACTTCTTAACAAAAAAAAAAAAAAAAAACAAATTGTGATATTAGGGTCCCCTGTAAAAGATTACATCTACCCATAAATTTATTTTTGTCCGTAAATTGTGTGTTCTCTGGTCGATTTGCCTGTTTTGCTGAACGAAAAAATCCCCCTTTCTGCAGGGAAAACCTTGCTATCTACGCCTGAGACCGGATAACTCAGCCACAGAGTCGAAAAAGGCCACTAAAGTTCCTAGCGTCATCGACGGGATTCGAACCCTGCCCTTTTCGACCCGGTGTGGGGAGGAGTGACGATACCACTGTGCTACACGCGCAAACCGAAATATATCGTTATCCGTCTTTGCTCCTTTCAGCCGCTGGGTGAGTAGATTTCTTCCCCAGATTTCTGGCCCCGCCATGGGAAGGCAGGAGCAGTGCCGCTGGGTAACCATGCGGTAAGGTAAGTCTGTTGGTTAAAGAAGGGGAAAAAAGAAAGGTGGTTTTCATTTCTGGGACTTGCTTGGAGTTCGTAAAGCAAAATCTATTTATTTGATGAAAACAAAAGTAAAACTTCAAAAACTAAATAGGGACTGTCACTTTGAAATAGATCGCTTTGTAAGTCACATAGATTTGCTTGGCTACAAGAACGCTTGGCACCCGGGGCCACGTAACAACGATCGTGTAAACAAATGTGCTTCAGTAATCTGTTCTGAACTTGGTGCTTTTTTCTTCGATTTCATCTTTTGACGCTGTTAACATTTTCAGATAATATGCAATATTTACTTGATTTAAAACAATTTTGTAGACTGTCTTGTACTAAAGCCTTTCTTGATAAAATTCAATTATTCAATCACTCAACTATTCAATCTGGAACAGTCGTAGCATGGATTCAACAATGTGTAGATAGCGTACCACACGGATGCTTGTCCGTGTTAACTTATTGTTTCTCACAGTTGTAAATTGGGTGGTTGCGATCTCTACTTTTAAGAGCTCGTCATTTCATCCCGCAAAGTGCTCAGTTGGATTGACATCTGGTGATCGGGAGACCGACCAATCTCATGTTTTTGGAAGCTGTTCTGCACAATTCCGCCATTGTGATATGGTGCATTATCCTATCAGCCATCTAGTATAAAAGGTAATACTGAGCACGGGATTGCTAGTACCTAAGGGTGCAGGAGAGTGTTTTTTTTTTTCATCTACAGATATTGTACTCCTTTCTGTAGGTGACTATTGAGTGCCTAAAATGGCAAGTACAGGTTGAAACAAAATTTTTTTTTTTCATAATGTACAAATTTGGGCGACTTGTGCATAGGGGAGTAGCATCCATTGGTTTAGCATTTCCTCCACTGGATGCTGTTAAAGACTGGGACCCAGGACCGGCTCCTCGTGCCTGTGGACGTTCACAGGGCAGCAGTTGTCCAGGTGATGGCTGCTCCCTGGTGGAAAAGAGGCCTGACACAAGCAATACACACTACAGAACATTCACTAACATTACACTAACACACATTAATTCACACATCAGGCCCATTTTACAGAGTTTTGTATTTCAGCACAGTTATACTAGGTGGAGATAGTTTATTTCTGGGAGCCACTTTTTTTTTTTTTTTTTTGTTATCGTATAATGTGAGCAATACACGAAGGAACCAGTTTTTTCCTGCTTCTTTCGTGTATCGTGGCCGTGAGGTCCAACCGGAGGGTACAACGCCATCGTAATATCGCAGCCCGAGGCAGGATTCGAACCTTTGGGTTGCCAGGCAGGCACTTTACCCACCCGGCTAGCCAGGTCGGCTTGGGAGCCACTATAAGCAGAGTACACATACACATATACATGACAGCCAATTTGCCTAGGGCTGTCATGTATAGGTGTCGAAAGCCAAATTGTCTAGGCCTCTTCGAAAGCCCTAGGTGATTTGTCTTTCGAAGAGGTAAGCCTACTGGGAAACTAGCAGGGGACTCTGGAGAACAATGTTCTGGGTATATCGTTGACTCTAAGGTTGTATTCCATCGACTATGGTGGCAGAACGTTTTAGCTCGAATAAGGCAGATGGGGTGTTCCAAGTAGCTATATGGTGTCTTAAAAATTACTTTTATCAAAAATATGTAAGCATAATAACTAAATATACTAAAATTAGAAGGAAAGTTAAATGAGGAGCTCCCCAAGGCTCTAGTTGGAACATTGTAACGGACTTGTTATTGGAACAAGAGTTGGATGGCTGCAACCCAATTGAAAACGCTGATGACTGGTTGTGAGTGTATGGGCTATCATGGAAGCAGCTAGAGGAAAGAGCTCGTCTAACTTCGAAAGGGTAGAGAATTGGGTTATGATACACAAAATGGACATATCTCTATAAGACTCATATGGTGATGCTTAAAGGAAAATTAAGTGAAGGGAGAAGGCCAACAGCAAGAATTTTTGCTAGCTCCATAGCATATACACCGTAGGTCAGATACCTAGATATGATTGCTGATGAACGTTTATCCTTTTAACTCCCTGTTCGAATTTTGAAAGAGAAAATAACAGTAATATATTCAAAGATTAAAAGAGTTGTCCATTTTGTGTATCATAACCTAATTCTCTACCCATTCGATGTTAGACGAGCTCTTTCCTCTGCCACTTTATTAGGTACACCCCTGCTATGCACACAAATGGTTTGTCCCACAACGTTGCAAGTCACATGACGACAGTTGTGGATATAAATGCAGCAGAACAACCTTTCCAGTATCCGTTAAGAGTACAAACCGTAGCAAGAATGGGGAAAAGGAATGATCTAACGGACTTCGAACGTGGCATGGTAGTAGGTGCAAGACGTGCTGGACAAAGCATCTCTGAAACGGCAGTTCTCCTGAACTTTTCACGCACCACAGTTTCAAGTGTGTATCGAGAATGGTGCAACAAACAGAAAACATCCTCTGAACGGCACTCCTGTGGAAGAAAATCGCTTGTTGATGAGAAAGGTCAGAGGAGGATGGCTAGAATTGTGCAAGTAAACAGACGGGCCACAATGTCGCACATCACACCAGAATACAACCCTGGTGCGTAGAACAAAATATCACAACGGACCACTAGTCGCACTTTGTCGCGAATGGGCTACAACAGCCGACGGCCACATCGTGTACCTTTGTTATCAATGAAGAACAAGAGAGCGCGCCTCCTGTGGGCACAGCAACATCAGCACTGGACTATCGAAGATTGGAACACAGTTGCTTGGTCTGACGAGTCGACGTTCCTGGTGCATCATGCTGATGGAAGACTCAGAATTTAGCGAAAATAACATGAATCCATGGACCCATCATGTCTGACGACTACTATGTAAGGTGGTGGGGGCAGTGTGGGGAATGGTCTCTTGGCACACATTGGGTCCATTGATACCCATAGATTCACGTATGAATGCCACATCGTACCTAAACATCGTTGCTGACTAAGTGCATCGGTTCATGTTGACAGTTTATCCTCAGTCAGATGGTTACTTCCAGCAGGATAATGCGCCGGTGCACAAAGCCCGAATCACCATGGAATGGTTCCAGGAACATGACAATGACTTGTCTTTGCTGCAGTGGCCCGCTCAATCCGCGGATCTCAATCTTATTGAACATCTTTGGGATGAGCTGGAAAGGGCTGTTTGCTGCAGGCCTACATCTCCGTCGAATCTGAAGGACCTGCGTGACACACTGATGTCTGCATGGTACTCCATTCCTGCCCAACGTTTTCAGCATCTTGTTCATTCCATGCCTAGACGAATTCAGGCTGTTTTGAAGGCTAAAGGAGGCTCAACACGCTAATAGGTAGGTGTACCTAATAAAGTGGCAGCACAGTGTACGTATATGGAGCATGGGGAGATATGGGGTTATTAACAGTCATATTCGGAGTCTCCTATCTGCTCAGAGATTTACCCTTCTTGTCTTGAGGAAGGCCTGCAGAACTGTCTCAAATGATGCATTGCAAGTATTGGCTGCGAAGGAGCCAGTGGATTTAGCGGTGGCTAGGAAAACTTTAGAATATGCCATGAAGAATAACATTTGCCCAGAGATTTTGGGTATGAGATCTCGTTTAGATATGAATAGGCAGTATAGTAGAAGTGATTTTAAAGTAGAACAAAAGAGATTGCAACTTGAGGCAAATGCTATATGGCAAGAAAGATGGGACAGTTTTATAATGGGCTGAGTACGTACGAGTTTTGTTCCTTGGGTTAGCACTGTACAGGGTAATAATAATTGAAAGGTTTAGGGGGTTTTGCTACAATGCTGGTAACAGGATATGGTCTATGAAAGAGATTAGTAGAATGTAGAATTAGGTATTGAGAATGATTCGTTACGTGTATGTAGACAAAGAGAGAGAAGATACCGGGCACATTCTGAGGCACTATTCTTATGAGGATTTGAGAGAAGGACTGGTAAATACAGTTGACACTGACGCAAGGCCACCGTAGCCTAGTGGTCAGGTGCGCGGGTGTATATGTACACGTGCCTTGAGTGGCCGGGGTTCAAGCCCTTGACTGCGAGCTTTTTGTAGATATACAGAAATACAAGGCCTTCCTGGACTTTGCAAATGCCGTTGATTTACGAAGGAAGGGAGGAGCGCTGTAGGATAGTAATATCTGTTTAATTGTGAGTTTATAAGTTTTATGATATGTAGAATTTTATTTATTGATTTGTATATTGAAAAAAAATTGGAGGTTTTATTTATACAATGTTTTATTTATTTGAATTTACAGTTTAAAGTTTATGTTATTATAAATGCATAGAACCTAAAGCATAATAACATAAACTTTATGCATTTATAATAACATAAAGTTTGTTATTATAAATGCATAGAATTAAGTTGGTGTTTTTAGATTGTAGAGATCCGCCTCCATGGGGCAGGGGTGGTAGTGTGCGCTCCTCTAAATCTGACTTGTCAGTTGGAGGGGTACGGCTAAGGATCTTAAAATGTGTTGTTTACTTGTTTATTGAGATGCTAAACGCGGATGAGCTTATAGCTCTGGAAGCGTGCAGATAAGAGTGTGATGAGAAGAAATGCGATGAGATGTCCTATCAGCGTGAAACAGCAGGAAGGAACCGGGATTAGTCAGACCCGGCAACATTTTTTACAATCCTCCACTATCTCGTGTTTATCCTGAGCCCACTGTAACCGTACCTTCTTGTTTTTTGCTGACAGGAGCGGAACTCGCTTTTGTTGATGGCTTCGATACGCCTTCCGTGACAAGAGGGAGGTACGAAGAGATGTGCGTTCTGAAATGCCTCTTTGGTTACCACTGTTGTACTTAGTTGCTATTTGACAGACTGTAGACTTTCTATTATCTTGTTAACCTCCACTGTCCTCTCGATTAACGATCTGTTTTTGCCATTGGCTGGATGTTATTTTGCTATTGGACCGACCTTGATACACCAGAGACATAGTTGTACATATTAAGTACGTGCCAGCAGGGTTGCAGTTCCGAGACAATCACACCGGCGTGAGTTTGGCGCCGACATTAGCATTCCTACGCTCTATATCGCATGTATATGAACAAGTGATGCAGTTACTGAAGGCGCGTTCCATATCATATTAAGTGTGCCCTAATAAAGTGGCCACTAATTGTAATTCTTCAGTCTGTTAAAAGAGTCTCTGTAAATTCTTTATTAACAAAAAACAAGCGGCCCCTAGCCAGAAACTGGCAAATCCGCTATGTACATACATAGAAATATATACAATGATATATATATGATACATATAATGATAATGATACAATATATAATGATAATGATACAATATATAATGATACATACAATGATATATAGATATAATCATGTTAATTACAATGTTATAAGTGTAATGAACATGTAACATATTCACACAGCAAATCACATTACGCAACTAATCAGAAGTATTAATTGTGGCAAAGGAACCACAAGACAGCAGTCTTTTTCTGTCCTAGGAAGAACGAAAACCGCACCCACTGGAGGTACTGCTATACCAATGGGTGTTAGCTAATCCTGTATCCACAGCTGCCCAAACTGGGGTTCCAGCTTAAAAAAAAAAAAAAAGTAGATGGCAGACGATATCAGTTTTAAGAAATATCGATAGACATTGCAGGTGTTGGGTTGGTTCCTTGTTGTTGATATGTTGATAAACTTGAGAAGAGTTGCTTTCTTTTGGTGAAAACAGCAGAGCAGAATTGTTGTAGAGCTGAGAACGATTGAGAATTTTCAGTCAGCGCCACTTCATTTCCTTCAGAGAAGTTGCTTGTAGTGTAGATCTGTCATCGTGGTACAGGCTGCAGCGATATAGAATGTGCGTCCAGGTTTCCTCAGCACCACACAAGCAGAGATTGGTGTCAGACAAGCCAAATTGAAATAGTTTGAATTGATGGAGCCGTGCCCAGTAAGTATATACGATGTCGTTAGGCTGGGAGAAAACCATTGGCGGACGTTCTTGTTGAGAGGGAGGGTAACTGCAGAAACAAAAGAGCGGGTGGCGTGACCAGTAGTACTGGAATCCCATCGTGATTGCCACACACTGATAAGTTCATTCCAGATTCTCCGTTTCTCGTCTTTGATGTTAGCAGTTAAGTTGCATGAGATGCCGAGAATCTCGCTGGGAACTCCGTGCTTTAGACGATAGCATAGTCCTTTGAAGATGACATGCAGGTCTAGTCGTAAGACTCCAGCAAGGATCTGCAGGCCCGGAGCATGGCAAGCAGCATAATCCGTTGAATGGAGATCAGCTTGGAACGAAGTTTAACATTAACGGCTCTATGAAACCAGACTCCCGAAGCATATGTTGTTATTGGTACGAATACTGCTGTATAATACAGTAAGAGAGTCTTCCTATTTAGTCCCCCAGTCCAAGTTGAAAATTCGGATAATTGCTGCAGTAAACTTCTTAATCTTCGAGGCGAGGTGATTAATATGAGAGGAGAAGGTTAACCTGTCATCTAAAATTAAGCCAAGATGTTTTAATTCAGGAACAAAAGGGATTTGCTTTCCATCTATCTTTAAATTTGGAGATCTTTTGTAATCTAACTTGCCCTTAAAAACCATCAGTTTTGTTTTTGTGGTAAATATTCGCAGTTTATGTATACTTGGCCACTTGATTAGCTCAGAAAGAGTTATATTGGCTGATTGTTCTAGTTGAAGACGCGATCGACCTGGAATTAGAACCAAATCATCGGCGTAGGCGAAGGCAGAGATATTATCAGGTTTTTGCGTGAGTCAGCTGTCCAAAACTATGTTCCAGAAGACGGGTCCCAGAACTGATCCCTGGGGGAATCCTCTTGAGATAGTCCTTGAGATAGACTGCTGTTTCGAGATTGCTTGGATGAGTCTATTTTGGAAGTAGCTTCTAATAACTTTAAACAGTTGCTGAGAGCACTTGTCTTTGGTAAGACGATTGAGAGAGGCGCTCTCCCACCAGAGGAAATCGAAAGCTCCCTCGAAGTCAACGAATATGGCCATTTCATATTTAGCCCTCGAAGCTGATATGTGGTTAACTAAAGAGACTAAGGCATCTTCACAGGATTTTCCCTTCTTGAAGCCAAATTGGGATGGGGACATTAAGTTTTGACTAGTCTCTGTAAAAGAGATAATGTAGTCATTCTGCCAAGTTGTCCATGAATAGTTTTATAAATGTCTCTCACAGACTTGTGGAAAGATTAATTTCACGCCAGAAAATGGGTGCCAATGGAAAGCCTAGATTAACCAATAGGGTGATACTATACATTTTTTTTTCACCATTTTTCTACCAAAGTCATTTATGCAAGTATATATATTCGATTAGCCTATGTGGTCACAATCCGACTGTCGTCATTAGGAGAGAAAAAAAAAATCTGATTTTCGCTTTTCTGTTGGTTGATAAGGTGTTTGTATAAATTAGTATTGGCGTAAATAATCTTAATCCCACCCTCAGAAAAAATGTTCACGTGGGAAACTTTTACCTTCAGGTTTAGCCAAAAAAGGCTTCAACCTTTGCTTAACGACAGGGCAAAAAAGAAAAAAAAAAGTACTCAAGAAACGAACTTCCTCTCTTTTAGTAATATGGCTATTATTCCAACAACCAGTACAAAACGTATAAAACATGAGTTTTTCAATAGACATTTAAGGTGGAGTTGTCGAACAGCTAGCTATAAACATCCTTGTTCCTAGTGGATGTCATAACAACCATAGTAGAGAAAGGGGAGGGCGGTACAGGGCGTCGCAGGGCACTGTTTGGGACAATAAGGGGCTCTTAAAAGACATGCCAACCCACGTTTCTCGAGCCCTTTACTTGCCCTTCCTATTCAGAAGCAAAGTATTTAAGAATGTTAAACAAAAAATAATTAGAATCTAGGGATCTCGTTCTCCTTATATTTCCATTTAAAGTGTCCATTAAACGTTAATAGGTTCTTGCCTGGTGAATATTAAAGAACTAGAAGACACGATAATGGGATAGTCTATAGAAAGTGTAATTAAGATATGACATTTAATTTTAATGACGTACCGGAGTCTGCATACAACCGTTTAACAACGAAGCTGATAATCTCTTATTTTCGGTAAATAATTTTTTTTGGGGCGACTGTCCAAATGTCTGTAGGTAATAAGAATAATAAAAATCGAATACCGATTATGTACTCATTTTATATAAGTTAATTGCATGCGATTCGAGTTCCTTATTCTTTTTTATTGTTTTCGTGTTTGTATTTTAACCTTTGTCATGACTTCGTTGCTGACTTAAATCGCGTCACCATTGTTGATAGGCTGTAATCTGACTTTTAATTTTCTGCGCCAGAGTGGCTTATTTATTTTTATTTGCCTACTTGGATGTAATTCTCCGATCTGAGGCGAAGGCAGCACGTTTTGTCCGTGAACTATTCTGGATTTTTCAGTCCGCACAATATGCATATCAACCTGTGAACACGCGTTTGTACGGACATAACACAGACATTATTATTTTTTTTCCCTTTCACCACGGGCGCAATATGGCTACACGTGTATCCTGCGTATAGCGAAATCAACTTAGCTATACGCAGGTGTACCCTGTGGTTTTATATAGTTCGTGCACTCTCGTCATTTTCCCGTTTAAGTTTTTCCTTTAGTGGTATGGTGTGTAACTACATAGAAATGAATTAGGAGGAATCGGAGCATTTTACCCTGCGTGAAGTTAAAATCTGTCTTTATGTTAGGAACAATTACAGACACTGTCACATTGCTCAGATGTTTCGTGGCAGTACTTTCCGAGAACCACTTCTTCAGTGACTGTAACGACAGCGGGACAAAAATGGTTAGAGATTATTAAATTATATGATACAAATTTTTAGTTAATGCTAAAAATTTATGGATTTAAAGGAAAGAACGTTTTTTTTTTTTTAAAAAAACACTTTAAAAACTATTTTAAGGAATCCAAGCTAACTGAGATGTCTCTCAGGTAGCTTAGATTCTTATATGAGGGATTGAAAGCAGAAGTGGCGTAAGTAAATTTTCATATTAACTGAATAAGATGGCGTTGCTTGTAGCAGAACCTTTTATTTTTTTTTTTTTTGCATATTATGCAAAACCGGCCTTTATTATTGTACTGCTCACTGTGGCAGCCTATTCAGCACGATGCATCGCCATCTGCCACTCGTCTGGAGAGGTCTAGGTTCGATTTCCGTCGATGACTGGAGGAATTTCTCAAGTCTGATTCGAGGACTGTAGCTAGCTGATCTCAGGTGGAGGATGTAGGGTGTTTCCCCGTGAGTTATTCCGGTTATTTCAGCCCGCACAACGCGCAGATCGGACAGTTCACTGGCCGATTTGCAGGTTGTACGGGCTGATTTGCATGTCTGTAGACGTGTGTGTGGCAAATCGGCCACACATACTTCTATAAACATAATACATTTACCGTTATGAGCGCACGCTTGGGGTGGGGAGCGTTAATACCAATATTTTTTGTGTCATTCTGAGGATAACATCTAGGTGAGAGCAAAAACAGAGGTACACTGTCGCATTTCATGTTTAAGCAACTCTGGTGTAAATTAAATACTGTATTATTATCGTTAACATTGCTCATAATGTTTTTTGTTTGCAGTGGCTGATTCTGCATATTGTGGTAACGAATGAAGATTTTGAATATCGAGGAGATTCTTGTATGATTTCTGAAGAGGCCATATTGTGAATGTAAGTTTACAGTTTTAACTTTAGTCACAAGAGATAGTTTCTTATGTTATAAAGAAGTACACGGAAATAAATGTGCGCTGCCAATAAGAACGTAGTCGTTTACATACAGTGATTATAGTACTACTGGATAAAATAGCAACATAAAAAAAAAAATCAAATTATGTTAGACGAAACTTGTTTCCAGTAATAACGTACTGGTATAAATGATTGATAACACTTCATTTTTATTTACTTAATGATGCGGATTTTGGCAATATTGAATCTTTTTCAAGAAATCTAATTAAGTACTTGACTTCTGGTTGGTATAGTGCAATTAACCAAAACGACTTGTTCCCTAACTATTTTGTTGACTTGAATCAACAAAACAGTTAGGGAACAAGTCTGAAATGAAGAAGAATACAGATGGGAGAGAATATAAATTAGCTAGAAATCCAGCGGATTTGTTCTGAACGTTTCAAACCACAACGCGTTCCTAAACGAAGAATATATTCCATTCAGTCAACTTAACTTAATATATGCGCATCAAAGGATTTCCAAGAAACTTATCTATTGTAAATCAGTAACAAATTTATGTCAACAGAAAACGAAAAGTATTTTGGATCGCTTGAAATTTATACCACCTATTTAAAGCCAATATTTAACTTCACTGTAAATAATTTGAAAGCTGAAGAAGACATTGGCCTCTCTACCTTAACCACTTTCTGATCAAGTTGATGGTTCTCAGTGTTATTACATTATTATGGTACCAATGGGTGCCTTGCCAGCGCCTTAAATTTTTATGTAAGGCCTTCTTCGAGTTTACTGTTATAGTGAAAAGGCTTGTTAATTAGTTTCCCCATACACATTATTTCATTTCAAGTTAAAATGCAACACAAATGTTTGTTAAAATTGCTTTTATATTGGCATTTTAGACATTTAGACATGTATATTATCTTATGTAGGGCGGCTCCAAGAACGTTAGTTCATCTCCGTAGTGGTACTCTGTGGTGAAACCGAACTCTGTAAAAGATCAGAAATGTGTGTGTGGATATGTTGTTAAGTTGTTTCTGGCCGCTTTGCTACCAGGAAGGCAATCATTTGGAAAGCCTGCCCAGTGTCTGTCTACATCACGAAGTGGACCATAACTTAGAACACCTCGGTGGACCTCCGTTATCACGTTACGCAATACCCAAAACGTGCTTGGCATCATTCTAAAAGAAAATTTTAAAAAATAAATAATTTACTTAAAATTTATAAATAAAAACTAAAATAACGATAACAACAAAAATACCTCATCCACTGGAACAGATTGAGAGCAGTAGATAACCAACAATCTCGTACCAAAAGAGCCCAATCTCGAGCACCAGCAGAAAAAAAAAAGTGATAGAGAGTAAGAGCAACGTGTTCTGTTACGAACAGCAAGGACTTCATAAGGCAGTCTGATCAGGTTTTGTGCAGAAAGGAAGAGCAGAACAAAGTCTAAAGGTAGACTAGTCCAGTCTTCCCAAAACTAATCCAGTAACGTTTAACAGACCAAACAGTTTATTGAAATCATGAAGATCTTTGAGATCTTCATGATTTCAAAGATTACTTTATTTTACAGCTGGAACGGCCAGAACTATTTTCATGAAATATTTAAGTAGTTGAAGTACGTCACCGATTTGTTTCAGTCTGTAGAGTACATTGGTTGCAAAATCATCTTGTAGGTGTTGGAAGCTCTGATAGTTTAGAAGAAGAGAGATACTTCGTTAACAGGAGCAAAGTTTGCAATCGATAACGATGCTCGAAAATCATTGTATAAGTTGCAGTTGTATAAGACGTGTTTCCAGTCTTATACAATCAATAACACTCCACATAAACATAAATCCGTATGGTGAAGGCCTAATGTGAACAGTTTATCGTTGATGGAGCCATGTCCCGTTCAAATAAACGAGGTGTATAGACCGAGGGAGAACCAAGATTTCTTTTCCTTTCGTACAGGGAGGTGACGTCAGGAATAAAATGCCTCCTAACTTTTTTATACAGGGTATCTCAAAAATATTGGTACGAACGTTTAGGGGAGGTAGGTAACATCTAAAGGAATGTGAATCACATAGGAACCCATAACCAGAAACGTCACGGGAAAGTAGTAGCAGAGGCACAAGAAGCAGAAATGACACGAGACAGTAATTAGTGGCAAACATTTATTTGACATAATATTAACAATGGAATACGAGATGGATGCATTTCATGATGTTACAAGAGATGCTCGAAGGTTCCACCATGAGACGCGATGCATGCGTGACGCCAACGCAACATGGATTGGCGGACACGGTCGAACACACCTGGAGTTTCTTTGACAGTAGCAGCAGCGCAGAAGAGTCTCGCCACGAGATCCATTTCCGTCTCCAAAGGCGATTCATACACGATAGATTTGAGGGCCCCCACAGAAAGAAATCAAGGCTCGATAAATCAGGTGAGTGTGGGGGCTAGGCAACGGGCCCACCACGGCCAATCCATCGACGCCCAAAACGACTGTTCAAATGGTCACGAACACACCTTCCATAATGGGCAGGCGCCCCGTTATGTTGAAACCAAATGTTGCATCTCACATTTGCTGGAACATCGTCAAGTAACCCTGGTAGAACTTGTTCAAGAAAGATCCGATATTTAGCGGAGTTCATGCGGGATGGTAACAGGTATGGGCCGACTAAGCAGCCACCGACCATACCTGCCCACACATATATTGCGAAGCGACGTTGTGGCACATGGGGCGCACACTGTGTGGGCCCTCTGCTAATCCATACACTAGGTGCATGTCTGCCAGCTCACAGTTCGTATATCGATGCATGCTCCTCGTGCGGCGACTACTGCTTGAATGAGTAAACCAGAAAATTTCCCTCTCGCGAACTGATGGACAGCGCCGTGTACCGACTTATGGTGACGTTTCCGGTTATGGGTTCCTATGCGATTCACATTTCTTTAGATGTTACCTACCTCCCCTAAACGTTTGTACCAATATTTTTGAGACACCCTGTATATTGGCATTGTAATCATCAGGATAACGCAATATTTATACATATATTTATATAAAACTGTCATATTAGGGTTACCCAAGAACAACCTTTCTGTACTCGCGCCATTGACGGGATTCGAACCCGAGATATTTTTCACCCGGTGCGGGGAGAACTGTGCTACCGCGGGGTCGATATTTTTATATAGTAAAGAAAAGTTATTCTTTTGTGTATTTATTACGACAGAATATTTTGAATTATCATTTCACTTCATTTTTTAATGTTAACAAATACAAAAGTTCAGATACTTTTTCGAAGTTAATCGGTTTACGCCACTTTGAGCATTCTAATATATACAGGCTGTCATTTAATTCGCAGACGGGAAGCACCACCGTACAACGACTCAATTTGTGGATTTATTGGATGATTGTTTTCTACATCAGCATGTTCGAAAGGCAATCAGAGGGAGTAATACTCTTGATCTGATTATCAGTAGTGATTTTTCATGCATTAAGAATTTACAGATAAAGGAACTACTAGGTGACAATGATCACAGTGTACTGATTTGGGATTTACTTAAAGATATAATTACCATCAGGGGTAAAGGGAAGGGTTTTTGCTTTCGTAAAGGTGACTACAGTGTTCTCAGACAGTTTTTAAATTCTATACAGTAGAGCCAACTGATGACGTTACCAACATCAAATTCTAAATGGGAAGCATTCAAGGAAGTAATTTTGGAAGCTACTAGGCCAGAGTGGCGAACCCATGGCACGCGTGTACAAAGTGGCACGCATACAAATTTTTTGGGCACGCAGAATTCAGAACGTCTCAAATAATTTCAGACCTTGAAACAACATCACTCCAGGAATCCATTTTGAGTCGTGACCTGCACACGCCCGTCCTCTGCCAGACATGTAGTAACGTCACACCCCTTTCAGTAAATAGCTGCATTCATGCAGTGATTTGTTTGAAGTCGGAGTGGTGAGACGTATTGACGAAATTGTGATTAAATGCCTTGAATATCGCCTTCCGAGAGGCACGCGAAAAATTCTGATGGGCACACGAGGGCAGTTTTTTAAAAGATTTAGCCAATTTTGGCATGCACCCATAAAAAGGTTCGCCACCCCTGTACTAGGCTTTTCATACCAACTAAGAAATATTGTTTAAGGTTCAGGCCCAAAATGGATGTCCGATGAACTAATGAGAATCGTGGCAGAGAAGAAAAATGTATGGGATGTCATTAAATTATCAGGCGACACAGAAGCCTATGGTAGATATAATCAAGTCATAAAGGAGGTTAGGCAAGCGAATGCAGATTACGAGAATGTTTGGTAAAGGATGCAAAGAAAAACAGCAAAGACTTCTTTACTAATACTGTATAAAATCTAGAAGGTAGGGGATGTATCAGATTGGACCATTTGATATCGATGGTTCGATGATCCTGCTCCGATAGGCTGACAAACTGAATCAGTATTTTGCATCTACATTCACACATTAGGAATCCTGTAGGGAAGTGGAGGCCAGAAGCTCATTAAACTGTAACAGGGAGCTTAATGATTATGTAATAACTGAGAGCAAAGTGGAGGAGCAATTGTTGAATGGGATCTATCCAGTTATATTGAAGGAGGCGGCAAAGGAAGTAAGCAAATCCTTAGCCATAATTATGAGAGCATCCTTGGACTGAAGGGAAGTCCCCTCGGCCTGGAGATGTGCAAATGTATCTCCAATTCACAATGAGGGATCAAAGGGTGACACAAGTAATTACAGACCTGTTAGTTTAGCTTCTGTTCTGGGGAAAATAACCGGTTTGGTTTGTTTGGATTTTTTTGGCGCATTAGCAACTACGGCTATGATGCGCCCGGAAAATAACCGAGTCACTGGTTAAGGTGCATTGCAGAATCATCTAGGCAAGACTGCAGTAATAATTCAGACACAGCATGGGTTTGTTAAGGTAAAGTCTTGTCTGACAAATTTGATTGGATACTATGATGTGGTTACAAAGGAACTGGATGTAAAAATTATTTTGATATCATATATTGTACACTTGTATTTTAGGAAAGCTTTCGATACTGTGGCACATGGAAGACTACTGTACAAATTGGATCAGTATGGCATTAAGGGCAAGTTGCTACAATAGATAAAAGAATGGTTGAGTTCGAGAAGACAGAGAGTGGTAATCAATGGACACTACTCTTTGTGAAATAATGTTATTAGCTGAGTCCCCCAGGGTTCAGTGCTGGGCTCACTGTTTTTTTTTTTATATTTATCAATGATATTGATAAAGGTATATCAGGCTTAATGTCTAAGTTTGCAGATGATACAAAGGATGGTAGGGTTGTTAATTACAGTATGCTACTGCAACGGGATCTAAAGTCGTGCAGATGGGCTGAGGTGGCAACTGAAGTTTAACATTGACAAATGTATATGGATAGCAGTAACCGCTGAGAGGAATGTACCAACTGTGTGGTACCACACTCGGGATAATGAAGAATGAAAAAGGCCTGGGGGTAATTGTGCAGTCAGATATGAAGTTTTCTGAGCAGTGCAAACTGGCTGCCAGAGCAAATCATGGGGTCTTGTTGATATAGAGGAATTTTGCTAGCATGATAGGGATGTGATACCCCCATGTATAAGGCAATGGTAAGGCCACACCTTGAACACTGCGTACAAGTCTGGAGGTCTCATTTTTTATTATTATTATTATTATCTGTTTATTTCCATAAGGAAACCACCCTGGGACGGCAAAGTGCCAGGAGGGTGCTAAATACATATCAGGGTACGAGATACTACGTGCAGTGGGTTACATATACTGAACACGTAGTCTCGTCCCGAAATATTATATACACATTTTATGTTTAATATATACACTATTTACACATTAATCATTCTGTACAAACATTCTACAACTCATATATTTACAATTCACTAATAATTCCATCTATAACTTACATATTTACATAACTGTTACAGAAGGTATATTTTTCCAGTCAACAAATTATTATTGTTCTTAAAGCAGAAAGTTTCACTTTTATTCACAATTCTTTGGTACTTTGCGGCCGATTCATATTTCGGTAAGTCTGTACGAATTCTGAAAGATCTCTTTCCAGTATGCTGCATCCTCACACAGTTTTTCGGCATCTATGTGTAGTGAGTTAAATATTTTCGCTGCATTTGATGGGAAGAATCTTTGCAGGCTACTAAAATTGTTCAGGACTGAACGCAATGGATTATTTACTTCTCCGCAACGTCTAGCAGTGGCACGCGGTTTGACTAGAATATTATCCAGGACTGGAGCATCCACTCTGCCTGTGAGCATTTGTGCGAGAGTGTGTATGTTCCTGTTAATTGTCCGCTGCATCCAGGGTGTGATGTTAAGGTTTGAGTAGAGAATGGCCCTTGAGATAGTAAAAGGGTGGCCAGGAACTCTGTTAAGCCATCGCAAGAACCAGTACTCGATCCCAAGGACGGACTTATAATGTGAATCTGGAGCTGAAGACCAGATTTACAAGATTTGCAAGGCATACATTGCAATTGGCAGGACACACATTAAAATGTACTTGGTCGCTAGCTGAGGATCCCTAATTCCTACCAGTTCCTGTCTAGTAGCCCATAAAGCGGCGAATATTTTTGTCTTCATATGGGCGAAGTGTTGAGCAAAGGTGAGTCTGTCATCCCACTTAAGACCCAGGTCCAGGTGAGAGTGCACTTTTTCCACACTAGACCCGTTCACAGTGATCGAGATGTCATTTTTATTCTGCTTGTAAGTTATTGTCATTTGGGCAGACTTCTGTGTATTAATACGGAGCCCGATGCGTTGCTAGAACCAGTACAGAAGAGGGAAACACGATTGATGAGGGGAACAAAGGCGTGCCCTTACCAAGAAAGGCTTAAGTTTTGCAAATTGCAATGTCTTGAGAATAGGCACCTGCACGGTTATCTGATTGAGTTGTATAAGGGTTTGAATGGTTTGAGCAGGCTCAATGCTGATGGGTTTCTTCCTCTTGCTCAGATTATGAACCTGAGGGTGGCATAAACTCAATTTGAGGAAAGACAGTTGTAGAATAGATGTGCGGAAATTGCCTTTAGCTCGCGGGTAGTTGATTGTTGGAACAAACTTCCATCTGTCGTTGTGGAAGTTGATAGCTTAAATAAATTCAAGGAAGAACTGGACAAACTTTTGGACTGAATGGATGGGTGAAATGGGAAGGTTTTTTTTTTTTATGGCTAATGTCGTATAAGCTTACTTTCTTGCATCATATGCCTCTGCTGATGATAATGGTAATTTTCGGCGAACTTCCGGTAGATGGTAAGACTGTATATATCCAACAATACGTCGAGAATTGTAAGTTCTTTCAGGTTGGTCTGGTAGTTGGAAAGCAGTTGTCATAGTGACTATTTCGTAGTCCCTATGTTTGTACAAAGTTCTTCATCTTGTTTCTCAAACCATGTTATCATTTTTAGCTGATCAGGAGAAAATTGGTGTGGAGCACAGATTTGCGGCATTTTAAGTTGATCTGTAAAACTGGCCTGTGCAGGTCCATATGAGATTGGCATTCTTCTTTTTAGCTGACCGAGTGTGATTCTCCTGTATTCATTCAGAATCTCTTGGGCTTTTGCAATTTTCTCTGGAGTGGTAGAAGGCCTCGACTCTCCAGGCATCTAGTTGTCAACCACAGATTCTCGACCTTTTGTCCCCTCTTCCCCTTTGTCATTTTGAAAATTGCCTTTTTCTTCAAACACTTGTCTCTACAAACCTATGTCATTTCTTCCACAGTCTCTGGAGTACGCATACTACGTCGAACACAAGAGCGAATAACAGAACGTTGTCCAGTTTTCAAATCTTCCATTAGGCAGATCACAGAATTCACGCTTACAGTGCAAGCTAAAAGGGTAAGATTTGACTAAGGGTAAGATCTGAGTTTAATCGTTAGTGTGGTATTTGTAAGTACGTTGGTATCTTATCCTTGGTCATAGAGTTTCTAATAGTCTATGACGACGAATTCACTGGAATATTAAGAAACCCGTTTGTCCTGATGTGTTTTGATGTGCTCTGATGTTTGTTCTGATGTGTTTTGATGTGCTCTGTGTTTAGGTTATTTCAGAGATAGCATCTTACGCTGGTCAGATTCCTTAAAGTAGTTTTTAGAAAAAAAATGTTCTTTGCTTTAAATCCATATGATTAGCGTTAAATTAAAATTAGTATTATATGATTAACGCTGTTTCTGACTACCCTTGTCCTGCTAGCTTTATAGTCGCCGATGAAGTTGTTGAGAAAATACTACAAAACGTCTGAGCAGTAGTTGTAATTATGACTCACACGAAATGGAAACAGATTTTGACTACTCGAGGCAAATGGCTTCAGTTCCTCATAATTCATTTCCCTTTTTTGTCTTTAATTTTTCCTCCGACCGTTTTTTAATTTAGTCTACGATCGCTTTTATGTTTTCCTCTCCGTAGACTAGAAAAGAAAAATGACTTTATAATCATAACAGGTAATATTCGTTAAATGTAAATTAGAATGTGCAACATGCATTTTATTAAAAATTGCATTATAGAAATGTAGGTCAATCTAATTATACCAGTGAATCTAACCCACAAAAATAATAGCGTTTTTTCAAGGAATTTATTCAATTAACCTACATATCAGAGTTTTATCTACCTATCATTTTGTCCTACGGTATAATTTCAGTAGAGTCTACCATCCTTCTACCACAACAAATGCAGATTTCATGCAGAACAAATACCAGTCGGACCAGGTAATCAGCAATGGCATCCTATGTTTAGTAGTCTGTCGGTACCTGTAGAGCAAAGTGATAAATTTCATTAAAAGGCAAACAAAACGCAGGTGTCTGCAGATGAAAAATTCAAAAGAAAAAAATAGCGCGTGTTCTGCATACGTACAAAAAGGAAAGAGCACGAAAAGCAGGTTCAAAACATTGTTTCATCCATAAGAGGATCGCATAATTAATGAAATTCATATAACCACTTGCCCATACACAGGTGCACCTGTAGTTTAG